>NC_088864.1:55135786-55431947 GCF_032884065.1 Artemia franciscana
ATATCTTGGCATAAATCAATTATTATGTTTTTTTGCTTTTATCTCATCGCCTAAGTGTATGATTCTCTTCAAAATACATTTCAGCGTACGTGCCCAGACTGTAATCGATTAACAATATTCTAAATACAATTGTAAGTGGCTTTTATAATATATATTTATTATATATTATATAAATGGCTAATATGCCATATGGCGAATTCGGCGCGTTTTTCAAAAATGCGGGTAATTGCTATTTCTATTAGACCGAGTAACCTATAGTAATTTGGTAGTCATTTCAACTTAACGACATATTAAAGATTATCTTGAATTTGCTCATGTCCATGTCAGGTTTATTTCATTTGATTTCCACTAGTGTTGCCACAGCTGGTGCAAATATGCAGACTGGTACCTTTCTGTGAAGCGAGTACACCTATAAACACGAAATCAAACAGTTCATGGTAACAAACTGTAGTAGGGAGCGCCTTGGCTCAATAGTAACCAAACCCTAAAAAACAATTATAATTATATTGTGATCCAAGACTCCAAAGAAGATAAATGACAAAATAAATTTTAGAAACAGGATTTTTTTTGTCACTAATCCCATGAAGTTGAAAATTTCATAGCCCAATTGGCAGGAAATAAACCAAACTTGCAAACCATTCAAGAGCAGTGTCGTCAACAAAAAGTAATACAGATCGCCCCGAAAAATGTCCCAATTACCAAAAATTTGTACCACAACCCAATTTCTTTTTCTAACTTGTTGCGCCTCGCAAAAAACTGAGGTCGTAAATGAAGTATAGTACTATCTATAGAAATATTACATCACACATATTCTTTCACTTCCTTTCTCCACTCCATCGTTTTTTTTCCTATCTAATATGGTACACACGCTCCTGATGCTGCTTGAAAGAACTGTTCGGAGTAATATATTACTTTAAGCCAAAAAATGTCGTTTTTTGTGATTTAAGACTGTGATTTACTTTTTATTTTCACACCAGAAAACGGTCTAAAATCTGTCCTAAATGACGCTTTTTATACATTTCAGGGGCTTAAATTAAATTTTAATCTTGTATTCTCACAGAATATTGCTGATAATCTGTCGCTGAGATCCGTTGGTTACCAACGGTGGCTATGCTGAACCATGACTTGCACTGATCTTCTTGATCTTTATTTTCGCTGATGTGTTTGCAGGGGATGGAAAACCTTTTCCCATTAGATTGAGCATCAACAATACCTCTACTGTCAAATCGGCAGTGGCGTTTTCCCTGTTAAGAGTTTGCATGTAAATCCCCCGTTTCCACTTTATGAGGATCTCACTCGAGGGAACGCTCTTGTACCCCCAATCTAATATACGCTACTGCATAAAAACAATAAATGAAAAAAAAAAATCTTTGGAAACAGATCAAAGAAGTGAACATGGGGGTTATAGCCTAACGCGTATAAGATTTAAATTTGAAACAAAACTGTTCTCCGAAAGGCCTTCAAAAGATCTTTTTCTCCCCTTGCAAAGTCGAGTTGGATATAGTTTTTTTTACTGTTTAATAAAGTAGAATTAAAGAGAAAGAGTCAAACTTTAGCGTAATGAGCGGGGCATTGAGAAGGGAACATCCCCTTTCATACACGGGGTAATTTCTGTTCGTTTTAAGTTTTAGTGTCGCTCCTTACTTTCAGTAAAAAAAACTAGTTTTTTATTTAATTTTTTAAGGCTCAGTAACAAAACAGCCAAAGAGGTTGAAACTATCAAACAGTTCGTAGTAACAAACTGTAGTAAAGAGTGACCCAGCTCAATAGTAACCGAAACTCTAAGAAAAGAAATTTTAATACCAATAGTTACACCAAAAGAATAAAATTTTTATGCTGATTTTAAATATGTAAGTTTCATCAAGTGTAGTCTTACCCATCAAAAGTTAGAGCCTGAGATAATTTGCCTCATTTTAGAAAATAGGGAGAAACACCCCCTAAAAGTTACTGAATCTTAACGAAAATCACACCATCAAATTCAGCGTATCATAAAACTACTGTAGAAGTTTCAAGCTCCTATCTACAAAAATGTGGAATTTTCTATTTTTACCAGAAGACAGATCACGGATGTGTGTTTATTTATTTTTTTTGTTTTTTTTTTCCCAGGGTTGATCGTATCGACCCAGTGGTCCTAGAACGTCGTGAGAAGGCTCATTCTAACGGGAATTAAAAGTTCCAGTGCCCTTTTAAAGGGACCAAAAAAATTTGACGGAACCTGGGCCGCCTCCCACGCTTATTTTTTCCCAAAGTCATCGGATCAAAATTCTGAGATAGCCATTTTGTTCAGCATATTCGAAAAACCTAATAATTATGTCTTTTGGGATGATTTAATTCCCGTAGTCCCCAGGGTAGGGGCTGCAAGTTGCATACTTTGACCATTTTTTACATATAGTAAGGGTTATTGGGAAGTGTACAGACGTTTTCAGGGGGACTTTTTCGTGTTGAGGGGGGTAAGATTGGTCGGGAGAAGGGGTTATGTGGGAGGATCTTTCCATGAAGGAATTTATCACGAGGGAAGAGAATTTCCATTAAGGGGCTGCAGGATTTTCTAGCATTATTAAAAAAAAAATGAGAAGATAAATAAAAAATTTCAGCTGGAAATAAGGAGGAGCATTTAAACCTAAAGAGAACAGAAATTATTACGTAAATAAGGGGCTTCATCTCCTTCACAGCACAAGTGTTTTTAACTGAAAGTGAGGAGCCACATTAAAACCAAAAACGCACAGAAATTATTCCGTATATGAAAGGGGTTATCCCTTCCTTAACGCCTCGCTCTTTACGCTAAAGTTTTTTATTGTTTTAAAAACTAGAGTTGTGAGAAAGAGTTCAAACTATTAACGTTTGAATTATAAATGAGTTTTTAACCACTCAAAATATTTTGTAAGATGTATTGCAAGGAAGTAAATGAAAGTCTTGTCAATTATTAAATAAAAAAAAAACAAATTTTTTAAATGAAAGTAAGGAGCGACATTAAAACTTAAAACGAACAGAAATTACTCCGTATATGAAAGGGGCTTTTCCTTCTCAACGCCCCGCTCTTTACGCTAAAGTTTGACTCTTTCTCTTAACTCTATATTTTAAAACAGTAAAAAACTTTAGCGTAAAGAGCGGGGCGTTGAGAAGGAAAAGCCCCTTTCATATACGGAGTAATTTCTGTTCGTTTTAAGTTTTAATGTCGCTCCTTACTTTCATTTAAAAAAACTTGTTTTTTTTTATTTAATTTCTGAACGTTTTTGAATCAATGCATGTTTTGGTTTTGGCTCTCCGCAGAGGAATAATTAAAACGAAATTTGTATTTTTTTTTTTTTTTGGCTAAATGGCTTTCTCATAATTTTGATCGAATGATTTTGAGGAAAAAAGAGCGGGGGAGGAAGCCTAGTTGCCCTCCGATTTTCGGTTAATTAAAAAGGCAACTAGAACTTTTAATTGTTTACGAGTTTTTTTATAAGTAAAAGATATACGTACCTTATAAATTAGCTTACGTAAAGAACTTTTGTATTCTCATGTTTTTATTACATATATGAGGGAGTTCGCCCCCTCGTCAGTACCTCGCTCTTTACACTAAAGCTTAAATTTTGTCCCAATTCATTAAGAATGACCCCTGAATCACAAAAGCCGCAGAATAAATAGTTGAAATTACTAAAAATACTTTAGCGTAAAGAGCGAGGTATTAGGAGGAGGTGAGCCCCTCATATGGGTAATTATTTCTGTTCGTTTTAAGTTTTAATGCAGCTTACTTCCAGCTGAAAAAAACTTTTTCATATTTATTTTTTCATTGTTTTTTTTTTAGTAATGCTAGTAAATCCTGCGCTCCCTTCATGGAAATTTTCTTCCCCCATGACAAATTCCTCGATGGAAAGTTCCCCCAGCATATCCCCCTCTTCTCAACCCCTGCCTCCAACCAAAAAATCCTCCTGAAAACGCTTGTACACTTCCCAATAACCATTACTATATGTAAGCACTGGTCAAAGTTTTGAACTTGTAACCCCTCCCACGGGGACTCTGGGGGAGTAAGTCGTTCCCAAAGACATAGTTATAAGGTTTTTCGACTACGCTGAATAAAATGGCTATCTCAGAATTTTGATCCGTTGACTTTGGGAAAATAATTAGCGTGGGAGGGGGCCTAGGTGCCCTCCAATTTTTTGGTCACTTAAAAAGGGCACTAGAACTTTTCATTTCCGTTAGAATGAGCCCTCTCGCAACATTCTAGGACAACTGGGTCGATACGATCACCCCTGGGAAAAAAACAAACAAACAAATAAACACGCATCCGTGATCTGCCTTCTGGCAAAAAATATAAAATTCCACATTTTTGTAGATAGGAGCTTGAAACTTCTACAGTAGGGTTCTCTGATACGCTGAATCTGATGGTGTGATTTTCGTTAAGATTCTATGACTTTTAGGGGGTGTTTCCCCCTATTTTCTAAAATAACGCAAATTTTCTCAGGCTCGTAACTTTTGATGGGTAAGACTAAACTTGATGAAACTTATATATTTAAAATCAGCAGTAAAATGCGATTCTTTTGATGTAGCTATTGGTACCAAAACTCCATTTTTTAGAGTTTTGGTTACTATTGAGCCGGGTCACTCCTTACTACATTTCGTTACCACGAACTGTTTGATATCGACCGCACCAAAAAGCTTCATCTATTTGATTTTTTTAAAACCGGTTTCTCTCTCTCTGCATTTGAAGATAATTAACTTAATCTCAGTGATATAAACTACTATGCATGTATATTTTAGTTAAATCCTTAATATATTAAATAAAAAAAAACAAGTGTTTTTAACTGGAAGTAAGGAGCGACAATAAAACTTAAAACGAAAAGAAATTACTCCGTATATGAAAGGGACTGTTCCCTCCTCAACCCCCCGCTCTTTAAGCTAAAGTTTGACTCTTTCTCTCAACTCTACTTTTTAAAACAGTAAAAACTTTAGCGTTAATAGCAGGGCGCTAAGGAGGGAAGAGCCCCTTTCATATACGGAATGATTTCTGTTCGTTTAAAGTTTTAATGTCGCTCCTTACTTTCAGTTAAAAACACTTGTTTTTTTTTTAAATTTAAGTTCTGAATGTTTTTGAATTAATGCATGTTTTGATTTTGGCTCTCCACACATGAATAATTAAAACGAAATTTGCATATTAATTTATTTTTTGGCTAAATGGCATCTTCGTAGTTTTGACCGGATGATTTTGAGAAAAAATGAGTAGGGGAGTAGGCCTAGTTACCCTCCAATTTTTTGGTTACTTAAAAAGGCAATTAGATCTTTTATTTTCTTACGAACGCTTTTATTATTAAAAATATACTTAACTTACGAATTAACTTACTTAACGAACTTCTATATTCGTTGTTTTTATTACGTATATGAGAGGGTTCACCCCCTCGTCGATACCTCGCTCTTTACACTAAAGCCTAAATTTTGTCCCAATTCCTTAAAAATGACCCCTGAATCACAAAGGCCGTAGAATAAATAGTCGAAATTAATAATATTACTTTAGCGTAAAGGGCGAATTATTAGGAGGAGGTAAAATATGCGTTATAATTTCTGTTCGTTTTTAGTTTTAACGCTGCTCCTTAGTTTCAGTTGAAAAAACCTTTTTCACATTTATTTTCTTGTTGTTTTTTAAAAAATTCTAAAATATCCGGCGCCCTCTTCATGGAAATTCTCTTCCCCCATGATAAATTCTTCCAGGAAAGTTCCCCCTCATAAACCCCTCCCTTCAAGCCCTCTTCCTCCAGCCAAGAAAATCCCCTGACAGCGTCTGTACACTTCCCAATAACCATTACTACATGTAAACACTGGTCAAAGTTTGTAACTTTCAGCCCCTCCCACAGAGATTGTGGGGAGTAAGCTGTCGCCAAAGAAATAGTTATTAGGTTTTTCGACTATTCTGAATAAGATGAGTATCACAGGATTTTGATCCGGTGACTTCGGGAAAATATGAGCGTGGGAGGGGCCTAGGTGCACTCCAATTTTTAGTCACTAAAAAATGGCACTAGAACTTTTAATTTTCGTTGGAATGATCCCTCTCGCGACATTCTAGGACTACTGGGTTGATACGATCACCCCTGGAAAAAAAAAAACAACAAATAAACACGCATCCGTGATCTGTCTTGTGGCAAAAATACAAAATTCCACATTTTTGTATATAGGAGCTTCATACTTCTACTGTAGGGTTCTCTGATACGCTGAATCTGATGGTGTGATTTTCGTTAAGATTCTATGACTTTTAAGGAGTGTTTCACCCTATTTTCTAAAACAAATTTTCTCAGGCTTGTAACTTTTGAAGGGTAAGACTAAACTTGATGGAACTTATATATTTAATATCCGCATTGAAATATGATTCTTTTAATGTAACTATTGGTATAAAAATTCTGTTTTTTAGGGTCTCGGTTACTATTGAGCCGGGTAGCTCCTTACTACAGTTATTTATCACGTACTGTTTGATAGAATTGGTTAGGTTAGGTATTTAATATAGTACGTTCTTAGCAGCTTGCTTTCCATAATTCTCTGTTTTAGTCGCCATAATTTCGTTACTCAAGGATTACATTTTCATCATAGTTTAGTATATTTCATTAGGAAGTACCAAAAGTACTAATGCTTCCAGTATTAACTTATCGAACCAAGTTTTTACTATAAAGCTATCATTTGCCTTTATTAACATTAGAACACTATAAATAGACGCTGGTAAAAATATTAGAAAGGTACACTAGTAAGTCAAATTAGATAGCCCCTAATTCCCGATGACAACCGCGATTCAAAAATTAAACTCCCTCATGTTTCTGGGAATTTGAATTTCCTAAAATTTCTAACCCCTTAACCAAGAAGGTGCCCTACTCTAATCTTATGACCTATCCTGACTTTGATTACCCTTTGTGTACCTAACATTAATCTAATATTTTTTTTTTCTGTATGAAAAATCAACTTCTTATTTTTATTAAATAAAAAAACAAGTTTTTTTAACGGAAAGCAAGGAGCGGCATTAAAACTTCAAAAGAACAGAAATTACTTCGTATATGAAAGGGGCTGCTTCCTCATCAACGCCCCGCTCTTTATGCTAAAGTTTGACTCTTTCTCTTAACTCTACTTTCTAAAACAGTAAAAAACTTTAGCGCAAAGAGCGGGGCGTTGATGAGGAAGCAGCCCCTTTCATATACGAAGTAATTTCTGTTCGTTTTAAGTTTTAATGCCGCTCCTTACTTTCCGTTAAAAAAACTTGTTTTTTTTATTTAATTTCTGAACGTTTTTGAATCAATGCATGTTTTGATTTTGGCTCTCCGCGGATGAATAATTAAAACGAAATTTGCATATTTATTTTTTTTGGCTAAATGGCTTTCTCATAGTTTTGATCGAATGATTTTGAGAAAAAAAGGAGCGGGGGAGGAGGCCTAGTTGCCCTTCGATTTTTCGGTAACTTAAAAAGACAACTTGAACTTTTAATTTTTTACGAATTTTTTTTATAAGTAAAAGATATACGTACCTTACAAATTAGCTTACGTAACGAACTTCTGTATTCTCATGTTTTTATGACGTATATGAGGAGGTTCACCCCCTCGTCAGTACCTCGCTCTTTACACTAACGCTTAAACTTTGTCCCAATTTCTTGAGAATGACCCCTGAATCACAAAAGCCGTAGAATAAATAGTCGAAATTAATAATATTACTTTAGCGTAAAGAGCGGGTTATTAGGAGGAGGTAAGCCCACCATATGCGTAATAATTTCTGTTCGTTTTAAGTTTTAATGCTTCTCCTTACTTTCAGTTGAAAAAACTTTTCTATATTTATTTTTTCATTGTTTTTTTTAATAATGCTAGAAAATCCTGCGCTCCCTTCATGAAAATTTTCTTCACCCATGACAAATTCCTCCAAGGAAAGTTCCCCCAAAATATTCCCTTCTTCTCACCGCCCCCCTCAACCTAAAAATCCCCCTGAAAACCTCTGTACGCTTCCAAATAACCATTACTATATGTAAGCACAGGTCAAAGTTTGTAACTTGTAGCCCCTCCCACGGGGACTGTGGGGGAGTAAGTCGTCCCTAAAGACATAGTTATAAGGTCTTTTGACTACGCTGAATAAAATGGTTATCTCAGAATTTTGATCCTGTGACTTTGGGAAAATAATTAGCGTTTAGGGGGCCTAGGTGCCCTCCAATTTTTTTGGTCACTTAAAAAGGGCACTAGAACTTTTTATTTTCGTTAGAATGAGCCCTCTCGCAAGATTCTAGGACCACTGGTTCGATACGATCACCTTGGGAAAAAAAAACAAAAAACAAACAAATAAACACGCATCCGTGATCTGCCTTCTGGCAAAGAATACAAAATTCCACATTTTTGTAGATAGGAGCTTGACACTTTTACAATAGGATTCTTTGATACGCTGAATCTGATGGTGTGATTTTCCTTAAGATTCTATGATTTTTATGGGTTGTTTCCCCTTATTTTCTAAAATAACGCAAATTTTCGCAGGCTCGTAACTTTTGATGGGTAAGACTAAACTTCATGAAACTTATATACTTAAAATCAGCATTAAAGCGCAATTCTTTTGATGTAGCTATTAGTATAAAATTCAATTTTTTTGAGTTTTGGTTACTATTGAGCCAGGTCGCTCCTTACTACAGTTCGTTACCACGAACTGTTTGATGGACGTCAATCTAACTTTTTTGTATTTCAAACAGACTGATCAAAATATCTAGACTGACCGCATTGAAAAATAGGAAAAATTGCGTAGAGACCTCTTGTTATTACATATGTATTTAGCCACATTGTCTTTTTCGATTCTCTGTTTCGACTAATTTATTTACAGAATATATGTTTCATATCATTTTCAGCTATATTTGAGGAGGATTTTTGAAAAGCTGTATTGTGATCAATATTTTATAAATAATAATTAAATCAAAAACGTTATAAAAAAATACTTTCTGAAATATGTATATTTTTAAAAATCATATTATTTCTATAAAATTCATATTTTAGAATGGTAATAAATTATGCTTTCAACTTCATTAAACCATGTCAACCCCTTCTAACTTTCATAATAATTTTTGAAAAGCTGGTGAGCCTCGAAGGACGGTAACTCTGATTTCAGGCTACAGCTTAATATATTCCAAATCGGTTTTTAATTAGCAATAAATTTTTTTTGAAGCCTTTAAATTTCCGATCATGCGTCTGCTCTAATTAATTACAAGGTATAATTCCATTTGATTTCAGTTACCTTAAATAAAGAAACATAATATCATGGGCCTTAGTTGCCGCATTGCTAGGACAATATTGAGGCTATTGCTCGGCAGAACATTTAGCCCAAACCGGCAACAATCACTAGCCCGTAAATAGCGAACGATAATATAACCATATTATGCCCTCTCATAGCGCAATTGTGGGTAAAACGAGGAAATATACAACCGGCATATCAGATAACCTACACTAAGCAAAATAAGAGCCATGTGAACAAACAAAATTACAACCCCTCCACGTATGCCGTCGTACAAGTAACGATTGCTTTGCTATAAGCAAATATATATAAAAATAAAAAGGCAAATTAGCTTTACGTACTCAGTGTAGTGCATGCATACCTTATTGTAGCTTGTACCAATGATTTTTAAAAAAATATGTATTTTCAAGAAGTATTTCTAAATAAAGTCTTTGATTAAATTATTATTTATAAGACATTGGTCATAATACAGTTTTTCAAAAATCTACCTCAAATATAGCTGAAAATGATATGAAACATATGTTCTGCAAATAAATTAGTCGAAACAGAGAATCGAAAAAGACAATGTGGCTAAATAGATATTTAATAACAAGAGGTTTTTACGCAGTTTTTATTCTGATACCAAGAGTTACATCAAAAGAATCGCATTTTTATGCTGATTTTAAATATGTAAGTTTCATCAAGTTAAGTCTTACCCATCCAAAGTTACGAGCCTGAGAATATATGCCTCATTTTAGAAAATAGGGGGAACACCCCCTTAAAGTCATAGAATCTTAACGAAAATAACACCATCAGATTCAGTGCATCAGAGAACCCTACTGTAGAAGTTTTTAGCTCCTATCTACAAAAATGTGGAATTTTGAATTTTTTGTCAGAAGATAGATCACGGGTGCGTGTTTATTTGTTTGTTTGTTTTTTGTTGTTTTTTTCCCAGGGGGGATTGTACCGACCCAGTGGTCCTAGAATGTTGCAAGAGGGCTCATTCTAACGGAAATTAAAAGTTCTAGTGCCCTTGTAAAGTGACCAAAAATTGGAGGGTACCTAGGCCCCCTCCTACGCTCATTTTTTTCCAAAGTCACCGGATCAAAATACTGAGATAGCCATTTTATTCAGCATAGTAAGAAAACCTGATAATTAAGTCTTTGGGGACTACTTGTTCCCCCACAGTCCCCGTGAGAGGGGCTGCAAGTTACAAACTTTGACCAGTGTTTACATATAGTAATGGTTATTTGGAAGTGTACAGACGTTTTCAGCGGGATTTTTTTTGGTTCGGGGGGGAGGGGTTATGTGGGGGAACTTTCTATGGAGGAATTTGTCGTAGGGGAAGAGAATTTCCATGAAGGGGGTGCAGGATTTTCTAGCATTTAAAAAAAAATGAAAAAATAAAAATGATAAAGTTTTTTCAACTGAAAAAAATATTTTTACTAATGAAAACGTTCGTAAAAAATTAAAAGTTCTAATTGCCTTTTTAAGTAACCAAAAAATTGGAGGGTAACTAGGCCTCCTTCCCCGCTCCTTTTTTTCTCAAAATTGTCCGATCAAAACTATGAGAAAGCCATTTAGCCAAAAAAATAAATTAATATGCAAATTTCGTTTTAATTATTCATGTGCAGAGAGCCAAAATCAAAAATGCATTAATTCAAAAACGTTCAGAAATTAAATAAGAAAACAAGTTTTTTTTAACTGCAAGTAAGGAGCGACATTAAAGCTTAAAACGACCAGAAAAAAAAACTTAAAACGAACAGAAATTACTCCGTATATGAAAGGGGTTGTCCCCTCCTCAACGCTTCGCTCTTTACGCTAAAGTTTTTTACTGTTTTAAAAGTAGAGTTGAGAGAAAGAGTCAAAATTTAGCGTAAAGAGTGGGGCGTTGAGGAGGGGACAACTCCTTTCATATACAGAGTAATTTCTGTTCGTTTTAAGTTTTAATGTCGCTCCTTACTTGCAGTTAAGAAAACTTGTTGTTTTTTTTATTTAATTTAAAAATAAGGCGAATTCGGTGAGTTTTTCAAAAATGCGGGTAATTGCTATTTCTTATAGACCGAGTAACCTATAATAATTTGATAGTCATTTCAGTTTAGTGACATATTAAAGATTATCTTGACTTTGTTCATGTCCATGTCAGGCTTATTTCATTTGATTTCCACTAGTGTTGCCACAGCTGGCGCAAATACCTTTTTGTGAAGCCAGTAGCCTACACCTATAACAAATTTTATAAATAAGACGAATTCGGTGCGTTTTTCAAAATGTGGGTATCGGCTATTTCTTTTAGGAGGAATAACCAATACAGTTTTATGGTTGTCTCTGTGTGAATTGGTCAAGTAAAAATCTCCAGATCTTCCATTTGTCTATGATTTAAACTATTATGAATGTTTATGATGAGGTTATTATGAATATGAGTAAATGAAAGTAATCGTCTTAAAAAACAAAATTAAAGGAGCAAAGATCGAGCAATTGGTCTTTTTAGGTCAATGAAGATACTTGACGAACAAAGCGAATATCTTAGGCAGACGACCACCTCAGTGGTCTTCAATGATATCAGATAAATTAGAAGAAAACGCCAAAAAATGTGGACAAGACAACTTGGATATAACCAAACAACAACAAAACCAACAGAAAAAACCGCAAATAAAAACAAAATTGGAAAGATTAAGAATCTAAAAACCATACAACGCTGAAAACCAAAAGAAAAACTATCAAACCCGAAAGCAGAATGAAAAATTCAAAAACCAAAAAAATATTTTTGTTTATCCATTATTTCCGTTGGCCTTAATAAAACCCTTCTCGATCTTCATTTGTTGATAAAGATAATTACAAAATTATCTTTTGAATCAGCTTCTTGAGATTATTTAAGTTTTACTATAATTTCTTTTGTAATAAAAAAAAATGCAATTAGTTTACTTGTCAGAGGATATAGCTTTAATTCAAATGTAAAGTTTGCTGATCTTTTTCAACTAATGCGAACTTTCACTTTTAATAAGCAAATTTATAAGTTAGACATCAACGATTAAACTCTCATTTCGACGAAAGAAAAGACAATCATCTAAAATATTGGAAATTGGTTTTCTATCCGAAGCCTAGCCAATTAGCCTTTTGGATATGATCGTTCTTGTCCGGCTAGTTTAATTACAATTTGCTACAAAAATTAGGTTAAAATATTCAACTAATTGATTTTTTAACGGCAAATGAAATTAGAGTGAAGAAAACAAAAGCCAAAGAATCGTATATAATGGGATATAATTTAAACGTAATGAAACAGGAAAACACCGCCAACTAAGTGAGGTTGTATATTACGCCGGAGACACGGGTGCGAACCAAAGAGGGGGTAGGGGTATAAACCAGAAATCCGTCTCTACCCTCTTAGGGTATAAAAAAAATGGCCACTCATGTCCAACTTTTAATAATATTAGGCTAAAATGTCAAAATTTTCTGGAATTTTTTTTTAAACCTTAACCTCCCCTCCCCCCTTTTTTGAGAACTTTTGAAGTCCCCTCTCCAACAAATAAAAATGTGAGACAGGAGTCATAACTGGACGTAGAATCATGGACACAAGGTAGAAAAGGAGGTATTAAGCCATTTCCACCTTCGACAAGCTTCTTATAACCCATAACGATGAAACTAATTTAAAAATTTCTCCAATTTTGTGTACTTTTACTTGCAGCATTGTAATTGAAACGACCAAGAAATGGCATAAGTGCAAGTCATAAAGTAGCGTAGGTTGTAAAATTAAATTCATATTTGTTCCGGTTCAAACACAGGTTGATTGTAAAATAACTGCTTATTCTAAAGTACTTATAAATTGCTTATTAGGCAGAATTTTTCTTATATTTATACGTTTCTTCTTCCGATTTTGTACTGACTAAGAGTATAAATCAGAACTTCTTCCTTCAATATGGCAAAAAATTCAAAATGCAAAATTCCACATTTTTGGGAATAGGAGCTCAAAACCTCTACAGCATGGCTATCTGATACGCTGAATCTGTTGGTGTGATTTTCATTAAGATTATTTGACTTTCAAGGGGTGTTTCCTCTCTTTTTTGAAAATCAGGTAAATTTTCTCAGGTTTTCGTAGCCTCTGATGGGTAATACTACTCAATTAATGTTATCTATTGGAAATCAGCATAACAATCCAATTGTTTTCATATATCTATTCATATCGAATTACTTTTTTTAGAGTTTCAATTACTATTTCGCCGCGTCACTCCTTACTTACAGTTTGTTACTACGAACTGTTTGAAATATGGTTAAGCATTTCGGAAATTCACTTGCTCTCTTCCAAAGTACTTTCTGGATGGATTAAATAGTCTGTCACATAGGAAGGGTTGTGGTACCGTCTCAACCGCCACTATTGACGTTTTTGTTTTTGTTTTGGTAGAAAAACTCCTTTTTTGTGGCTACTATTGAGCTGCGTCGCTCCTTACTTACAGTCCGTTACTACGAACTGTCTGAAATATAGTTAAGTATTTCGGAAATTCCTTGATCTCTTCCGAAATTTCGTCTGGGTGGATTAAATCGTCTGTCACATAGGAACGGTTCTGGTACCGTCTCAACCGCCACTATTGACGTTTTTGTTTTGGTAGAAAAACTCCTTTTTTGTGGTTACTATTGAGCTGCGTCGCTCCTTACTTACAGTTCGTTACTACGAACTGTCTGAAATATAGTTAAGTATTTCGGAAATTCCTTGATCTCTTCCGAAATTTCGTCTGGGTGGATTAAATCGTCTGTCACATAGGAACGGTTGTGGTACCGTCTCAACCGCCACTACTGACGTTTTTGTTTTTGTTTTGGTAGAAAAACTCCTTTTTTTGTGGTTACTATTGAGCTGCGTCGCTCCTTACTTACAGTTCGTTACTACGAACTGTCTGAAATATAGTTAAGTATTTCGGAAATTCACTTGATCTCTTCCGAAATTTCGTCTGGGTGGATTAAATCGTCTGTCACATAGGAACGGTTCTGGTACCGTCTCAACCGCCACTATTGACGTTTTTGTTTTGGTAGAAAAACTCCTTTTTTGTGGTTACTATTGAGCTGCGTCGCTCCTTACTTACAGTTCCTTACTACGAACTGTCTGAAATATAGTTAAGTATTTCGGAAATTCACTTGATCTCTTCCGAAATTTCGTCTGGGTGGATTAAATCGTCTGTCACATAGGAAGGGTTGTGGTACCGTCTCTACCGCCACTATTGACGTTTTTGTTTTTGTTTTGGTAGAAAAGCTTCTTTTTGTGGTTACTATTGCGCCGCGTCGCTCCTTACTTACAGTTTCTTACTACGAACTGTTTGAAATATAGTTTAGTATTTCGGAAATTCACTTGATCTCTTTCGAAATACTGTCTAGGTGGATTAAATAGTCTGTCACATAGGAAGGGTTGTGGTACCGTCTCAACCGCCACTATTGACATTTTTGTTTTGGTATTTGTAGAGAAGCTATTTTTTTGTGATTATCGTTGCTCAAAATGAACCAGTATCTCATATGTTTTGACAGAGCAGCTGCACGTTCCGCGTTTAAACAAGTACCATGAAAACCCTAACAAGTATTACTCGTTCCTAAACAGTTCCCTAACAATAAACAGTAAACTGTTAACAGTAAACAGTAAATCCGAAAACAGTAAACTCGAACAAGTTCCTCGACTATATGTAGGGTGCTGCTTGTAGTGATTTGTCTCTAGTTTCTATTCTGCGTCTCTCTACTGACTTTTCCTGTTGGAATTTCTTTTGATTTTGATTTCACTTTTCTCGCTATATTACCCACACATTATTAATGTATATTACACATTAAATGTGCTCTTGTATATTTATTAACTTAATCGTATTAACTTTTTAACATTTAAAGTTCATGTAGGTACGCTTTCATATTTTCAACTACATTCATCTGCGTTCTAAATTCTGTTTCAACTATTTTGTGGTTACTATTGAGCTGCGTCGCTCCTTACTTTTCCTGTTGGAATTTCTTTTGATTTTGATTTCACTTTTCTCGCTATATTACCCACACATTATTAATGTATATTACACATTACATGTGCTCTTGTATATTTATTAACTTAGTCGTATTAACTTTTTAACATTTAAAGTTCATGTAGGTACGCTTTCATATTTTCAACTACATTCATCTGCGTTTTAAATTCTGTTTCAACTATTTTGTGGTTACTATTGAGCTGCGTCGCTCCTTACTTTTTCTGTTGGAATTTCTTTTGATTTTGATTTCACTTTTCTCGCTATATTACCCACACATTATTAATGTATATTACACATTACATGTGCTCTTGTATATTTATTAACTTAATCATATTAACTTTTTAACATTTAAAGTTCATGTAGGTACGCTTTCATATTTTCAACTACATTCATCTGCGTTCTAAATTCTGTTTCAACTATTTTGTGGTTACTATTGAGCTGCGTCGCTCCTTACTTTTCCTGTTGGAATTTCTTTTGATTTTGATTTCACTTTTCTCACTATATTACCCACACATTATTAATGTATATTACACATTACATGTGCTCTTGTATATTTATTAACTTAGTCGTATTAACTTTTTAACATTTAAAGTTCATGTAGGTACGCTTTCATATTTTCAACTACATTCATCTGCGTTCTAAATTCTGTTTCAACTATTTTGTGGTTACTATTGAGCTGCGTCGCTCCTTACTTTTCCTGTTGGAATTTCTTTTGATTTTGATTTCACTTTTCTCGCTATTTTACCCACACATTATTAATGTATATTACACATTACATGTGCTCTTGTATATTTATTAACTTAGTTGTATTAACTTTTTAACATTTAAAGTTCATGTAGGTACGCTTTCATATTTTCAACTACATTCATCTGCGTTCTAAATTCTGTTTCAACTATTTTGTGGTTACTATTGAGCTGTGTCGCTCCTTACTTTTCCTGTTGGAATTTCTTTTGATTTTGATTTCACTTTTCTCGCTATATTACCCACACATTATTAATGTATATTGCACATTACATGTGCTCTTGTATATTTATTAACTTAGTCGTATTAACTTTTTAACATTTAAAGTTCATGTAGGTACGCTTTCATATTTTCAACTACATTCATCTGCGTTCTAAATTCTGTTTCAACTATATTCTATAGTCCTAAGGGTTCTCAATTGATTTGTCGTTGTCGCTTGCTCCAGAAAAGAATCATTAGGTTAGAGGAAGAAAATATATAACTGGAACTAACAGAACAAAAACAAATTTTTTAAGTTGAAAATTTCAGCAGTTTTTCAATTTGAGCTCATAATTTTTTCTTTTTTCTTTAAGCTTGTTAACTTCTTTGTAAAAGACACGGTGAAGACTAAAATACCCAACAAAAATTTACTGGATCGCTGAATCGGCTAAAATTAGCGATAAACCACTGGGAGAGGCACCTTTTACTCTAAAAAGGGTGTTTTAATACCCCTTGTGCTTTTGATATGACCATCTCAAATTAACAGGGGCCTTATATAATGCATATTTTCAGATGTCTCTACCTCCGTGTCATTGTTTAGCACAATTTTATGTAGCCAATGGTGAACTCTCATGCCAAATGTACCAGAGGTCTGCTGATATGGGACTTGGTGTCCCTTTCAATATTGCCAGCTATTCTTTGCTAACTCATATTCTTGCACATCTTACTCAACTCAAGGTAATTGCCCTGCAATTTTTTTCAATTTTTTTTTTATAGATTTATTCCGAACTTTTATTAGTTTGTTCAATATTCATTCTTAGTTCAAAACATTAATAGTGGAAATTGATCGAATTGCGCAACCAAATTTTTTTCCAAAAGATAGCCATTGTAGGTTTTAAGTATAGCTAGATTTGTAGGAGGGAGGGGCTCTATTTTTGGCAGGCGAGCTTCCTGAAATGGAACGATTTTTTTTTCTTTTTGGAAAAGAGGCCGGGGGGACACAATTTTTTTTTCATGTCATTTTGATTTTTTCATGGATGCTAATTTTGCCACTCTTTTTTTTCATTACGTTCCATTGAAACTTTTTATGCTATTAGTTCTAAATACTTTCTAATGAAGGATTAACGAATATACTGTATTTCATATGAGTACATTTTATTGGCTAAAATCTAGATTTCATTTGATAAAATCTAGTGAATTCATTCAAATTATTCGGTCTAGATTTCACTCGAATCTTTGGCTTGTTGGTGCTTCGTCAAATGAACGTCAACTCTTCGTTAGTCAATTTGACAATCCTGAAAAATGCTCCATAATTTTCTTTGTGAATGTCGAAAATTGGTTGTCGTAACGTAAGATTAGATATTTATTTCAAAAAATCAACTATTACAAGCCAAGAAGGATCGAGTTTATATTTTAAAGTAAAACAAAAAAACACTGGTGAATAATATCAAATGAAAACTTTAAAAGATAAAAATGCACTAGAAATTAGCTAAAGGATATAATGAAATGGACACAATGAATAATTTATTCTTTGACATTTGGGTAAAGCCATCAATAACAAATTTGTAAAACAAAACAATATATACGATAGAAACAAAAGCGTAAATTTATTTTTTCTTTCTATTAGAAATTTGAGAACTAGTATTTTTACTGCTCAAAATTTTTACGACCCGACAAAAAAAGTTCCAAACAGGGATAGGTACTTTTAAAAGACAGCGAAAACAAATATATATTAAAAAGCTCTATATATTTCGATGACATAGTCATCATCAATAGTAGAGCTACTAAAGTATTAAAACTAAAACAAACTATATTTATACTGAAAAAAATAATAAATTATGGGTCACAGCAAGTTTCCAGTCAGTGTTGTCTTGGGAAAAATACCAACATCGCATATACGGGGATGACAGACCAACTATAGAACCAGCAACATTTCTTATACAATTAGAAGAATAGAAGATAAATTCAGCAACACTTCAATTTAATTAGAAAAAGAGAAGATTGCATCGCTTTTATAAAAATTCAGTGTAACATTAAATAAGTCAAGACAGTTACTGAACCTTTTAAGTGAACTGACCGGAAACTTGCGGTGACCCGGAAGCAATTATTTTGTTCAATGTGAATATAGTTTGTTTTAATTAGAAGAAGAGAAGAAAAAATTCTACATACACATATTATAATTCTCAAATCTTCTGATTCTAAATGTATTTTATCGTAAAAAAAAATTCAAATATTTTACTGTCTTTACATCTGACATATATCCACCCATAAGTAACTATTCATGTAATAACTTTATTAGAGAATGCACTACGATGCTTGGCATGACAATTATAAATGTTTTAGGGTACCCTTTTCAATGCCAAGCGCTCTTACCGCATAGGAATAAAACACATTTACTTCCAAAATAAACTGTCACACATTCAAATTAACCACAACGGTAAGTTTTCTGTCACACTTAAAAGTATTGGGTTTTTTTTTCACTCAAATTTGCATTACTTTCCCTCTACAAATTCGTCATACTCTCACTAGGCGTGCTACCAGCAGAGTTTTTGGGACTCGGTGATCCACCGCCTACCCCATTCCGTGCCAAGTTCAGGCCTTCCTGATCCAGGATTCCCTGTATTACCCTTCTCCAGTTTCCTCCTTATAACCTGCGAGTTGGTTCGTCGGTCGACCGTCTTCCGCCCCTTTACCAGTGCCAGCATCATGCTGAGTTACGCTTTCTCATTATAACCTGTGAGCTGGTTGCTCGGTCGACTAATGTTTGCCCCTTCAACAGTACCAGCACCACGCTTATTTAGTTTCCCCCTTGTTTCTCATTTTAACATGCGAGCTGGTTCGTCGTTCGGCTAATATCCGTCCCTTCACCAGTCCCAGCACCCATATTACTCACGAGAATTCCCTTCAAAGAATGATCACGCCAAGTCTTTGGCCCAAGATACTCTATTACTCTTCTTAACTCAGGGTCTCTTCTCTGAAGCCTAGCTACCTGTTGTAATTCTAATCGTAGATAATCTGTTTCGACTCCAGCATCAGCCGCTACGAACTCTGTCTCTTTCTGAAAGGCGAGTCTCTTAACCCCAAGTGTAATTTTTGAAATCCGTCACCGCTTCTACAACACCATAAAGCTCTTGGAACATAGTATCCATTTTACTAAAATTCACAGATAAACTTTACTGAAAGTTGAAACCATTTCGAGTATTCCCTTATTACCCATTTGTATTAACAAGGCACAAAAATTCAATGGGCTAGCATCAACAGCAATTTAAAAAGAAGCATGGATTTTAATTGCTCAATTTTTTCTTTTTCCAATTTTAGAGAAAAATTATCTTATATTTGACCTCGCTTAAACATTGCTTCCTTTATCATTAACTGAAAAATTTATTTTCAAAATGTAGATAAAACATGCGATGTAAAAAAAATAAACTCACTAACAATTTTTAGGTTTGGATATCGTGCCGATTCTATCAAGCTTATTTGTTAGCGGGATGATTCCTTGGGAATAAAACAGAAAATCCAAGAAGTTTTGTTTATACCCAATTTCACATCACACTCTAATTTCCCAGAAACTATCCAAATCTCCAAGATTCTCAAACAATTTTCATTACCTGATTATGACATTCCTAACAATTTATTTATTATATTCTCTGGTAGCGTAAATATTTCTACTGCTTTTCTGAACACTCACCTAATTGTTCACTTTCACTCTTTATCCTATAAGTCTAACATTCTACTGTATCTTTGTATCCCCTACCTATTTACGTATATCTAATGCTTTGACCTTATTTTACATCATACCAATTATGACGGAGCTCCTCATTGTGTTCTATTTATCTTATCTCATAAATTGCCACAGCCCCTACAATTCGTATTTCTCTTCTAAACAACATTTTTTATGGATTCAAACGTTTTGCAACCTTATAGACTTCTTCAAATTATTTTCCTCATGCATCAATAAATATCATTTGTATTTTAACTCTTGACCCCTCTACAGAAGACTGTAAAGATATTGTTCCGGAACAAAAACTGGAGCACCGAATTCAAAATTAGCTAAATCCTTAAAAAAATTCTTACAATTTTTACCATTAAATATTTCTCAGTCAAACCGAATTCCAATTCGTCTAAACGTATAACATTTAAAAGACAATCTTTGTCTTCAAAAAGTTAGTACTTATCTTCTCACTGGCAAATACAATAAACTACGACCTTCATTGCAAATATGCAAACTTTGCTTACATTTCCAATGTCATCGCTAAACTTTAGCGTATCCAAAGGGTTTTACAACTTTCATTAGAAATTTTACAATTATACAATTTTATGCAATTGAAGTTTTACGGGACACAATAACAAGGTGAAAAGTTTATAATAAATTTAAATTTTAAAATAAACAAAACTCCGAACGAGTGTCCTATGCCCCGCTGTGAACTCAAAGCGTGACTTACCTTATCACTCTTCTTGGGATGACTAGACAACACAATAACGAACACTAACAGCAGCGAGCACAAACGGCGTCGAATGACAAAATTCTTGGTGAAGAACTGAAATTAAAACTTTATCTTCACTAAGAAAAGTTACTTAAGCCAAAATGGCTTTCAGTGAAAATTGGCTTCACCAATAGCAGAAACGTCTCTTCGCCCTAAGTAAACAGACTAACTTTCAGGCACTGAAGACAACAAAAATGAGCTCGAATTTGCGCAACTAGCATCCTCATAGACGATGCGGTGTAATCGGTGCAGGTGCAAATATAAGGTGCAAAACTAACCATATTTTAAGTCCAGCTGAAGTTGCTAAAGATAAAGCTCAGGTAGAGTCCAAGTTCTAGTGTTGTAGGCAAATCGGAATGCAGACGAATTCTCTCCCACGAAAGTCGCTGGCACCGTTTTTTAAACCTTTTACCACTCCTACACTGGTAAGTGTGTACTGGTAAGTGTGTAGCTGAACCTTTCAGAGCTAAGGGTTCACGTGGGAGGAGATGGAAGAAGAGTGTCTTTATTATAAACTATTCATTTCTTCTAGAAGATCTATATACATGATTTGAAAACAAACACAAGAGGAAAACTTTACAAAAGTACTGCACGAGAGGAACTCCCTTTTAGCACTTTAGAAAGCCTTATATAATGTGATTTCCAAGGTTCTTAGAAACACGTTCCACTTTCTGGTATTATAAACTTAGTTTTTCTGATTCCCATTTCCACAAGACAAGGTATAATAATTTCGAAGAAGAAGAAGAAGTTCATTCAATACAATATAAAAGGGAAATACAATACACTTATTCCCCCTCGAAAGGCTCCATGGCTAGGGATACAAGGGGGGATACAAAAAATACAATATAAGCAACAACCAAAAAAAAAAGAGAAAAATAGCCAAATAACACATAAGATGAAAAAGAGAAGATACCTGAGGCCTGGGAGTTAAAGCGCAGAGAAGACAACTATACACCATGAACGAAATTCAGGGGACATTAACTCCTCAGAGGGAAAAAAATGTTATTCTATTTGATTCTTTACTAAATGATCCTTAAGTCCTTTTAAAAATCCCAAACAAGTGGTATCTTTGTACTGAAGATGGTAGTGGATTCCAGATCTCTTGGCTAGCAATGAGAGATTGAAATCTGATCGAATAGTAGGGGTAGGCGGAATGTAGATATTATTTGAAGAACGAAGGCTATATGGAGCTGAATCAGAAATAAACATAGGAGTGTTTTGAAGAGATTCTGGACAAACCTGTTTCCCACTTTGGCTTCTAGAATCCCACATAATTACAAGATAAAACTGACCCATATTGCATTAACATTAAGAGGCATGTTTCCAGCTCTAAGACTTACATTCAAAAGACTGAGAAATATCTAATGGTAAAAATTGTAAGAATTTTTTAAGGATTTAGCCTATCAATTTATTTACTAACCAAATTAACTCCTTTATCTAACCAAATTAACTAACCAACATCGGATTCTGTTGTGACTCAAAACTTGGAAATCAAGTCTAGCGACAGACTTTTTTATTTTGCCAGCATCTATCTCCAATGTATATATTTCACCAAACGCTTTACCAAGACAGAATTAAAACCCCAAGTTCAACAAATTTATGTATCAGCCCTTCTTAACCTCGAAATCATTTCATCATAAATCTTTCATATTCCACTTGTTTTTCATGGAAACATAAGGTCATTATTTTTTTCATCTGTGTTTGTTTATTTTGTTTAGTGCGATTGAAGAAAACAAACTAGTTTACTGTCTCAATATTTAGTGTTTCATTTGTAAAAGAAACTTGAAAAACAGCTGTTTTTAATACTCTTTGGCGAAGAAAGAAAAACATGTTTTCTTGTTTGACGTTCCGTGAATATCAAATTACCCTGAAATTAAGTTTAGATTTAGTCACTGAATTCTAATAAGCATTTGCACTGCCATGGAAAAAGAGATACAAAATTCTAGTATTTTTTTTAAAGTTATTTTTTTCCTCGTTCTTTGAATGTGAACAATTCACCACTTAAAAAGTTCCTTTTCGAGAATTTGTGGTTTATGGAAGTTTTGGCCGTTGATATTTGTAAAAGCTCTTGTACCAGGCGCGTACGCGTGACTTTTTTTTAAGGGGGGAGGCAAATTATTCAACCGAAAAAAGTACTAATTGTATGAAAATTTGAGGAAAAGTTGTAAAAATATTTAGGTTTTGTAAAGGGGAGCAGGATTGTGAAATAAAATAGTAGTTATTCGCCCTCCTTTTAGCAATTTAAAAATCAATGTTTCATATATATTTAATAAATTGAAAACTATATGGAGGTTTTAGTTTCAAAGCTGATCAGGTCTAGAACAAGTAACATAGGAGACATCAAATGTTGAGTGACTATAATTCACTCCTTTGAGTTTGGATTTGATTTTTAAGACCAATTAACAGTTTTCGAGACCATTTTGCTAAGAGAGGTATCGTAACTCTGGCATACACTATAGACAAAATGACAATATGTATGACAAATGACAATTTGTAGACAAAATCTACAATAGACAAAATGCTTACTAATATTTAGTAAACAAAATGTTTACTACTGTGCTTTAGTATATACTTTTATATTGTTACATAACAATATAACATTTAATATTAATTATTGTTATTATTGTTATATAACATATAATATATATATTATATGAAATGTATTATATGAACAATATAATATTCTTATATAACAATAAGTTTAGTTTAATTGTTCAGTTTAACACTCTGGTCTTTCCCAAAAGCTGTCTAATAAGACATAAGCTATTCGAAATGATCCTCGAACATCAAACATTATAACACACCCACAACTGTAAAAAATAGTTGGATTTCTCGGGGGAGAGGTTGTTACCTGCCCGTGTAAACTCGTCCTTCTATTTAGGCTCTTCAGTTCTTCTCTTCGTTTATTTCCCTCCTCTGCTCTTCTGTGTCTAATCCATAGAAAATCCACTCAAATTATTGTACCCATGGGTTTATCATATGTTCACTTTAAACAGATTATTTAAGTACTATGACCTTACTTGTCATTTTAGTACATTAACAAGTTTCATTCTTCAAAAACTTGACTGACAAGACTCCTTTTTTAAGGGAATAAAAAAACAGGAAGTTTTGTATACAGTCTTGTCCCTCCCCCCTAAAAAACCTGACCCGTACAGATTGACCCAACATAATATGCTTTGAAAGAATTATAAATAAACCACTATCAGCTTTATCATTTAGGAAATATTTGTAAATTTGAATTGTTTAAACCGTTGATTGACATAACTTTTTTTAGGAAGAGACTTGAATCTATGTCGCGAATACGATCGCGTCCATGCATCCTGATTCATGGACACGAGCCTCATAGATGCTTTCCGTATAGCACCATAAAACTAACGTAAAGAGCGGACGAATAAGAAGGGAGGGGTCACCTCAATCTACGGACCAATTTTCAAACAGTTCGTGGTAACAAACTGTAAGTAAGAAGCGACCCGGCTCAATAGTAACCGAAACTTTAAAAAAAGACATTTGATATGAATAGATATATCAAAAGAATTGGATTATTATGCTGATTTCTGATCTGCTGATTATGCTTTCCGCATAGCACCATAAAACGAACGTAGAGAGCGGGCGAATAAGAAGAGTGTGGTCACCTTAATATACGGACCAATTTTCAAACACTTCGTGGTAACGAACTGTAACTAAGAAGTGACCCGGCTCAATAGTAACCAAAGCTCTAGAAAAACGAATATTGATACTAATAAATACTACTACTAATAATAATAATAACTCACTGCAGCACCAAGCCGCCTGAGACCAGCACAGCTACGTACGCTCCTCCTCCAACCTAATCTATTCAAGGCCTCCCTCTTTACACCCTCCCAGGAAGTTCTCTTTTCCTTTAAATCTTTATTTATGACATCCTCCCAACCCAGACAAGGACGACCTGCTTTCCGTGTAGCCCCAGACGGTTGGCCAAAAAGGACAATCTTTGGCAATCTGTCATCCTTCATCCACAGAACGTGGCCTAGCCATCTCAACCTTTCTTTCATTATAGCCCTAGAAAGTGGGATTGAACAACATTCTTTGTACAGCCTACTGTTTGAAATACAGTCAGTCAGCCAGGTACCCAGAACAATCCGTAGGCAATTTCTCTGGAATACATCTAGTAAATACCAATAAATACATCGAAAGAAATAGATTTTCGTCCCGATTTTAAATATATAAGTTTCATCAAGTTTATTCCTACCCATCAAAAGTTACGAGCCTGAGAAAAATTGCTTTATTTTCGAAAAAAGGAAGAAATATCCCTTAAAAGTCATTGAATCTTAATGAAAATCACACCATCAAATTCAGCGTATCAGAGATCCCTATTGTAGAGGTTTCACTCCTATTTGCAAAAATGTGGAATTCTGTAGTTTTTTTTTGCCAGAAAAAAGATCATGGATGCGTTTTTATTTATTTTTTTTCTGTTTTTTTTTTTTTTTTTCCTGGGGTGATCTTATCGACCCAGTGGTGCTAGAATATCGGGAAACGGTTAATTCAAATGGAAATTAAAAGTTCGAGTATACTTTTTAAGTAACCAAAAAAATTGGAGGACAACTAGGCCCCCTCCCACGCTCATTCTCCCCTAAGTCACCGATTCAAAATTTTAAGATAGGTCTTTTGTTCAGCATAGTCGAAATAACTAATAACTGTGTCTTTGAGGACAAATTAATCCTCCGCAGTCCCCGGAGGAAGGGCTGCTAGTTATGAACTTTGCCCGCTGTTTGCATATGGTATTGATTATTTATAAGTATACAGACGTTTTCAGGGGGATTTTTTCTGTTGGGGGGGTCGGGGAGACTAGGTTATGTAGGAGGATATTTTCACGGGAGAAGGGAATTTGCATGAATGGGGCGCTTGATTTCCCAGAATTATTGGAAAAAAAAACAATCAGAAATTAAATTTCAAAGAACAAGCTTTGTCAACTGAAAATAAGGAGTAACATTAAAACTTAAAACGAACAGAAACTATTACGTATATTAGGGTGTTCATCCCCTCGTCAATACCTCGCTCTTTACGCTAGAGTATTTTTAGTAATGTCAAAAGTGCTATCTACTCTAATTAAACGGCCTTTGTGATTCAGGGGTCACTCTTAATGAATTGGAAGAAAATTCGAACTTTAGCGTAAAGAGCGAGGTATTGACGAGGGGGCGAAACCCCTTATATTACGCATATGAGGAAGTCCGCCCCCTTGTCAATACCTCGCTCTTTACTCTGAAGTTCGGGTTTTGTTAAATAATGGCCGGTATAAGCAATAATTTGTTTGTGTTATTTTCCAGCCAATCTTAGCATTTAAATTTATTTTAAGCAGCTTCATAACTACGATTTTTATGTGATAATAAACCAAAGATATTGTATTTCTTCGGCTTGTGGCTGTTATTAAATAGAAAAAAAAACAAGTTTTTTTCAGCTGAAAGTAAGGAATGACATTAAAACTTAAAGCGAACATAGATTATTGCGTATATTTTTTAAAGATCTTTACTTTCATTCATTTGAGAATTGCTCAACTTGTGACTTTTATTTTCATAAAAATAGTTTCGACCTCCTTCGCCATTCTTTTACTACGCCTTACAAAATTAGCTCTGCAAATATCGCTAAATTAAAATACGTGGGAGGGTCTTTCCATTGAGAAGTTTCTCGTTGAGGAAGGGAATTTTCCATGGAGGGGGAGCTGGATTTCCCGACGTTATTTAAAATATGATCAGCAAATTAAATAAAAAACAAGTTTTTTCTATTGAAAGTAAGAAGCAATATTAAAACTTAAAACGAACAGAAAGTATTACGTATATGAGGGGGGTTGCCTCTCCTCAATAGCTTGCTCTTGTGCTACAGTTTCTTTATTAAGTTTTAAAAGAGGTTATTATTCTAACTAAACTGCCTTTGTGATTCATGAGTTATTTTAAACAACTGGAACAAAAATCAAACTTAGGTTACCATGAGGTTATTATTAGTTTAAAAAAAAGTAAAACTAATATGCAAATTTCGTTTTAATTATTCAAGTACTGTGAGCCAAAATTCAAAAACTGCATTAATTCGAAAATGTTCAGAAATTAAATGAAAAAAAAGTTTTTTTAATTGAAAGAGGAGCGACATTAAAACTGAAAATCTTCCGTATATGAAAGGAACTGTCTCCTGCTCAACGCCTCGCTCTTTATTTTAAAGCTTTTTGTTGTTTTAAAAAATAGATTTCTGAGAAAGAGTCAAGCTTTAGCGTAAAGAGTGGGGCGTTGAGGAGGAGACAGTCTCTTTCATATACGGAAGAATTTCTGTTCGTTTTAAGTTTTAATATCGCTCCTTACTTTCATTTAAAAAAAATTGATGCTAAAAGATACATCAAAAGAATCGGATTTTCATGTGATTTTAAATTTATAAGTTTCATCAAATTTAGTCTTTGTCATCAAAAGTTACGAGCCTGAGAAAATGTGCCTTATTTTGTAAAATAGGGGGAAACACCCCCTAAAAGTCATAGAACCTTAACGAAAATCACATCATCGCATTCAGCATATCAGAGAACCTTACAGCAAAAATTTAATCTTCAAAAATGTGGAATTTCGTATTTTTTTTGCCAGAAGACAGATCACGGGTGCGTGTTTATTTGTTTTTGTTTTTTTTTTGTTTTTTTTTCTTTTCTTTTCTTTTCCCCAGGGGTCATCGTATCGACCAAGTGGTCCTAGAATGTCGCAAGAGGGCTCATTCTAACGGAAATGAAAAGTTCTAGTGCCCTTTTTAAGTGACCAAAAAAATTGGAGGGCATCTAGGCCCCCTCCCACGCTCATTTTTTCCCAAAGTCAACGGATCAAAATTTTGAGATAGCCATTTTGTTCAGCATAGTCGAAAACCATAATAACTATGTCTTTGGGGATGACTTACTCCCCCACAATCCCTGGGGGAAGGGGTGCAAGTTACAAACTTTGACCAGTGTTTACATATAGTAATGGTTATTGGGAAGTGTACAGACGTTTTCAGGGGGATTTTATTTTGTTTGGGGGTGGGGCTGAAGAGAGGGGGCTATGTTGGAGGATCTTTCCTTGGAGGAATCTGTCATGGGGGAAGAAAAATTCAATGACAAGGGTGCAGGATTCTCTAGCATTACTATAAGAAAACAATGAAAAATAAACATGAAAACGTTTTTTCAAATTAAAGGAAGAAGTAGCATTGAAACTTAAAACGAACAGAGTTTATTACGCATATGAGGGGCTCTAAAAATACTTTAGCATAAAGAGCGAGGTATTTAGGAGGAGATAAATACCTTGCTCTTTATGCTAAAGTATTTTTAGTAATTTCAACTATTTATTCTACGGCCTTTCTGATTCAGGGGTCATTCTTAAAGAATTGAGACAAAACTTACGATTTAGTGTAAAGAGCGAGGTATTAACGATGGTACAAACCCCCTCGTATACATAATAAAAATATAAGGTTATGAAAGTTTGTTACGTAAGTTAATTCTTAAGTTACGTATATTTTTTACTAATAAAAACGTTTGTTAAAAATTAAAAGTTCTAGTTGCCTTTTTAACTAACCGAGAAATTCGAGGGCAACTACCCCTTATTTCTCAAAATCGTCTGATCAAAACTAAGAGAAAGCCATTTAGCCAAAAAAAGAATTAATATACAAATTTCATTTTAATAATTTATGTGCGGAGAGCCAAAACCAAACATGCATTAATTCAAAAACGTTCAGAAATTAAATAAAAAAAAACTAATTTTTTTTGCTGAAAGTAAGGAGCGACATTAAAACTTAAAACGAACAGAAATTAATCCGTATATGAAATGAGTTGTCCCCTCCGCAATCCCTCGCTCTTTACGCTAAAGCTTTTAATTGTTTTAAAAAGTAGAATTGTGGCAAAGAGTCAAACTTTAGCGTAAAGAGCGAGGGATTGCGGAGGGGACAACTCATTTCATATACGGATTAATTTCTGTTCGTTTCAAGTTTTAATGTCGCTCCTTACTTTCAGCTAAAAAAATTAGTTTTTTTAGCTGAAAGTAATTTTTTAGCTGAAAGGCTCTAAAAATACTTTAGCATAAAGAGCGAGGTATTTAGGAGGAGATAAATACCTTGCTCTTTATGCTAAAGTATTTTTAGTAATTTCAAATATTTATTCTACGGCCTTTCTGATTCAGGGGTCATTCTTAAAGAATTGGGACAAAACTTACGATTTAGTGTAAAGAGCGAGGTATTAACGAGGGTACAAACCCCCTCGTATACATAAGAAAAATATAAGGTTATGAAAGTTTGTTACGTAAGTTAATTCTTAAGTTACGTATATTTTTTACTAATAAAAACGTTCGTTAAAAATTAAAAGTTCTAGTTGCCTTTTTAAGTAACCGAAAAATTCGAGGGCAACTAGGCCTCCTTCTCCACCCCTTATTTCTCAAAATCGTCTGATCAAAACTAAGAGAAAGCCATTTAGCCAAAAAAAGAATTAATATACAAATTTCATTTTAATAATTTATGTGCGGAGAGCCAAAACCAAACATGCATTAATTCAAAAACTTTCAGAAATTAAATAAAAAAAAAATAATTTTTTTAGCTGAAAGTAAGGAGCGACATTAAAACTTAAAACGAACAGAAATTAATCCGTATATGAAATGAGTTGTCCCCTCCGCAATCCCTCGCTCTTTACGCTAAAGCTTTTAATTGTTTTAAAAAGTAGAATTGTGGCAAAGAGTCAAACTTTAGCGTAAAGAGTGAGGGATTGCGGAGGGGACAACTCATTTCATATACGGATTAATTTCTGTTCGTTTTAAGTTTTAATGTCGCTCCTTACTTTCAGCTAAAAAAATTAGTTTTTTTTTTATTTAATTTTATCAAGGAATCGGACAGATTGCATTTATTGGTCGTATACCAAAAATGTTTCTTCCTATTAGTTGATACTTTTTGGTAGTTCGTTTGTGAACCTACATAAAAATGAAGTGTTTTTTTTTTTAAATCTTAAAAACACATGAGGAGGAGTTAACCGATTAGGTTTCTAACAGCCTGTTTCTAAAAACTGGGAAGTTTGCTGTGTTCAGTAGCATCGTATCCAGCTCTTAGGGGCTTCACACTTTTTTATTCTCGTTATTCATCAGATGCAAACGCAGACATTTAGTCGGGATGGGGGGATTATTCTTGAAAACAGCAAGATGGTGGATAATATTAAAGGCACGGTAAATTATGAGACAATTATAAAAATCCTTAGGGAAGTAGGCTTGAAACTTCGCTCCCTTCCACCCTGCGCGCGTTCCTGAATAGAATAATCCTTGAGTTTTTATTCTGGATAATTTTTGCCGATAAAGTTTACCGAAGGGAAATAAAGTTTTCCTCAACCTGGCTCTTGTAAAAAGTAATAATAAAAATAATCCCTCTCTCTCGGAATGAATTTTCTATTCCACTAATGGCGTTCAAGTAAAAAAAAAAAAAGTGTCGTGATCACTTCATTGAAACGACTTTGACTAGTTTTCCAACCTTTTGTCTCTGCTTCCTAGCTATAATTTTAACTTTTGGATTGGCCTTAGACCGGTTCAGCGCTCCTCGAGGAGCTTTTTATCGTTAGTCCCCCCAACTTCGCCATCATCATTTTTGTTGACAAATAATTGGACTATATTTGTCAATATACACTGTGACCAAGTACCCAGTCTATGTCTAGTCAATCCGCTTGCTAGAGAAAGACTATTACAATTTTGAATCTGTTGAAAGCTTGCCGTTGTGAAGCAGATTTGTGCTTGCCTGGGGATTTTCAGTGATAAAATATTGATGATGCTGAGGAACGAGGGGAATTTCGGGAACTAATCCGCTTGGCGTCTCTGAACCCGAATAACGAGAATTCTATTCTCTTTATTGGATCCTTTTGAATGCATATAGCGAGAGTCGTCATTCCATTAAAAGAATATTTAATGATCATAAAATGTCATGTTATTCCCTTTTGAATCCTAAGATATAAATTTTATTTATCAGATGCTAAAATTTTTATTGTAACTGCAACATAAAAACCCTTTTGATTGCTAATGTGATTGTGTTATTCTTACATTTGTTTGAAGGTCATCTAAATAGTTGGTTTTATTGAAGCTTGTAGGAGTTGTATGTCCCATGCCTTTTCTTTGGATTTTATCGTTGAAACTTTTGTGGAAGAAAAAGATCTACTGTGATTGACTCACGGCTAACGAGTCAATAGGTTCGTGATACCTACCCTGTCTCCTGGAATTTAATTACTTTGCCATAATTTTCTGCGGCCTGTAAATTTATGGGTAGTGCTGGCCTTAAACAGGAGTCAGCCAAAGTGGTAATGCAGAAAACAAAAGGAGTACTGACTTTTTGTGGCTCAAAACGTTTAATTTTTTTACTGGTGAGGAATTTTATAGGGGAGAACCGAAGGTGGAATATAATTTTCGTTCATTTTAATTGATAGTTTTTTTTACACAGTAACACAGTAGACAGGACATAATCCGGGGGGAGGGGTACCCGGTAAGATCCCTTTCCTTGAAATTTTTGTCCAACTCATACACAAGTAAAAATACATATAAAATTTTGTTGTTGTGTTTGCACATATAAAATTTTGTTGTTGTGTTTGCAAAGTTTTTTTTTATACCCCTCAAACAAGAATAATATCCCATCCGAACAAAAATCCTGAATACGGTCTTGATATTAGAACCAATCAAGCTTTAAGTAGCGGGGTTGTTTGGCTTTCGTTTCTGATACACGCTGAAGGGATGAATGAATTACGAAAATACGTCACTGATGTAAACGGTGAAATTAAAGCATCTCTCTTTTACACTTTTGGGGAAACTTTATCAGAGGGGTACTCAATTCTGAGCACATTGTTGCAATGGTCAACAATGCGTTGAGTTGGGTGTTCATTTTGCGTTTTCCAGACTGAGCAAAAATTATACCAACCTTTGAAACTGAGAGAAATTCTTTTTCAACACAGCATAGGAAAGTGAGTGTTGGCTGATGGATTCGGTGTTATGTCCGTTAGGGTCAAATGGAAATGTCGCTTTAAACAATACACGCAAATTTTTTTTGAAGAAAATACTTTTTCGTTTGATTGTACTTTTCTGCATTCTAAGTTTCATTTTAGTGAAGTTGCAACCCTGCTTGAAATACTAATAACAAATAGGCAGGATTGATTTTGTTCTATCATTTGTTTCGTGAGGCAGACTTTATGATCAAAAACTAATGAATATTATTGATTATCCTCACGTAGTCTACAATGTAATTTATAATATACTCCTTGTTTACCCAGAGTAACCTGCGAAACTGTTAAAGCTAGAAAAGTGAAATGCTTCGTAAAAGTATCTTAAAACCTACTTCAGCTAGAAGAAAAAAGCCGGCAAAGCCGCTTCTTTTGCTGTATATCAAAACAGTCCGTGATAATGAGCTGTAAGTAAAGAGTAGCCCGTGCCAATACTACCTATTTTTGTGGTAGGTTTCTCATGATCATTACAAGGTAAATTATATGCAAAATACTGAGAAATTCGTAAGAATCTTGACATTTCAAGCGGGACCAAGACCTAAGAGGGGGACCAAGAGCATGGTCCCCCCCTGTTTTCCATAAATTTATTGTGGTAAATCTTCCTCTTGCTTTCTCTTAAAAAAAGGTATGGTGCTTGTTCCCCATTATATTTATCTTTTTCATTTGTGCCATAAATTTATTGTGGTAAATCTTCCTCTTAAAGAAAAGTACGGTGCTTGTTCCCCATTAAATTTATCTTTTTCATCTTTCTATAAATTTATTGTGGTATATATTCCTCTTACTTTACCTCTTACTTACTCTTAAAAAAAATATGGTGCTTGTTCCCCATTACATTTATCTTTTTGATTTTTTCCATAAATTGATTGTGGTAAATCTTCCTCTTACTTTTACTCTTACTTTCTCAAAAAAAAAACGTATGGTGCTAGTTCCCCATTACATTTATCTTTTTCATTTTTCCATAAATATATTGTGGTAAATCTTCCTCTTACTTTCTCTTAAAAAAAAGTATGTTGCTTGTTCCCCATTACATTTATCTTTTTGATTTTTTCCATAAATTGATTGTGGTAAATCTTCCTCTTACTTTTACTCTTACTTTCTCAAAAAAAAAAAGTATGGTGCTAGTTCCCCATTACATTTATCTTTTTCATTTTTCCCATAAATATATTGTGGTAAATCTTCCTCTTACTTTCTCTTAAAAAAAAGTATGGTGCTTGTTCCCCATTACATTTATCTTTTTCATTTTTTCCATAAATTTAATGTGGTAAATCTTCCTCTTACTTTCTCTTAAAATAAAAAAGTATGGTGCTTTTCCCCCATTACATTTATCTTTTTCATTTTTACCATAAATTTATTGTGGTAAATCTTCCTCCTACTTTTCCTCTTACTTCCTCTTAAAAAAAAGTATGGTGTTTTTATATTTTTCATTTTTTTTCGTAAATTTACTGTGGTAAGTCTTCCTCTGAAAAAAAACTATGGTGCTTGTTTCCCATTACATTTATCTTTTTCATATTTTCCCATAAATTTATGTGGTAAGTCTTCCTCTTATTTTTCCTCTTACTTTCTCCTCAAAAAAAAGTATGGTGCTTGTTCCCCATTATATTTATATTTTTCATTTTTCCCATAAATTTACTGTGTTAAATCTGCCTCTTACTTTTCTTCTTGCTTCCTCTTAAAAAAAAAATATGGTGCTTGTTCCCCATTATATTTATCTTTTTCATCTTTCCCATAAATTTATTGTGATAAGTCTTCCTCTCTATTTCTTAGAATCTCATTTAGTGTCATATAATTATTCTAGTTAAAGTATAGCCTACTATGTCGTTATTTTCTACACATCAATTTAGATTAGCCACCATTGTCGCTCTTTTTTTCTATTTTTCTAATTACCCTTATTTTTTTATTATTTTTATTATTTTTTAGCCTGGAGAGTTCATCCACACTTTGGGTGATGCGCATGTGTATTTGAACCACGTTGATGCTTTGAAAATTCAGTTAGAAAGGGAACCAAGACCCTTCCCAAAATTAAAGATAAAGCGTAAAGTTGAAACGTTGGAAGAGTTCCTAGCTGAAGATTTTGAAATAGAGGGCTACAATCCACACGGAAAAATATCAATGGAAATGGCTGTTTAAAGTAGTCCTTTCTCTGGTTCTTTTTTAACGTTTTTTTTTTTTTACAAATAAACTCAGAATGGCCTTATATGTTTTGTATTTGAGTGCTTGTGGTGCAAATATTCGTTTTGCTTTCTACCTTTCCACATTTTTCTTGGCCAAAATATTCTATTTACTTTGCTATTAGCTTTTCTATTCTCTTTGCATCTCTTGTGTTGCAAGATGCTGATATTTAAGCTTTGGGAAATTTCAAGGGAAATTTTGGTTTAAAGTAGTCCATGTTCAGGTTCTTCTTTAAAATTTTTTGTCAATAAACTCAGAAAGTCCTTATATGGTAAAGGATACGGCACTAGACCCTTAAAGTCCAAACCGGCGGTGCTAATCTCCGTCTCAAGGTCCTTCAGTCAGGAAGTGCAGTGGGGGATGGGGGCCTATAGCTATCCCGTGCTTTCGCACACCCTTCCTGCTTACCTTTCCCAGATTTTTCCAGGTGCTCATTTAGAGCTGTGTCAACTCTGGCTGAGCTTAGAGAGTTATAGAGTCCTTGTATGTTTTGTATTTGAATGATTGTGGCTCTAAGGTTTGTTTTGCTTTCTCCTTTCTTCTTCTTACTTGGCGAATCTGTTCTTTTTACTATTCTTTTCGGCTCTTTTGTTTTTCAAGATGCTAATATTTGAACATGGAAAATTATCAGTGGAAATGGCTGTTTAGCTCAGTACTTTTAATGGCACTTGGTATTAACCAAGTAACATATAGCGATTGCAAATTCTGTCGGTCTGTCTGTCTGTCTGTCCCGGTTTCGCTAGTTTAGGCACTTCCAGATAAGCTAGGTCGATGAAATTTGGCAGGCGTATCAGGGATCAGACCAGATTAAATTAGAAATAGTCTTTTCCCCGATTCGACCATCTGGGGGGGTATCTTGGGACGGTTTATTCGGAAAAAATAGAAAAAATGAGTTATTTTTAACTTACGAAGGGGTGATCGGATCTTAATGAAATTTTGTATTTAGAAGTATATCGTGTCTCGGAGCTCTTATTTTAAATCCCAACCAGATCCGGCGACATTAGGGGGAGTTGAGGGGAAACCTAAAATCTTGGAAAACGCTTAGAGTGGAGGGATCGGGATGAAACTTGGTGGAACAACTAAGCACAAGCCCTAGATACGTGACTGACATTACTGGAACGGATCCGCTCTCTTTAGGGGAGTTGGGGGGAGGGTTAAGTCTGAAAAATTAGAAAAAATGAGGTATTTTTAACTTACGAAGGAGTGATCGGATCCTAATGAAATTTTATATTTAGAAGGACCTCGTAACTCACATTTCTTATTTCAAGTCCCGACCGGATCTAGTGTCATTGGGGGAAGCTGGGGGGGGGCCGGAAATCTTGGAAAAGGCATAGAGTGGAGGGATCGGGACGAAACTTGGTTGGAAAAATAAGCACAAGTCGAAGATACGTGACTGACAAAACTGGATCAGATCCGCTCTCTTTGGGGGAGTGGGGGGGGGGGGTAATTGAAAAAAATAGAAAGTATGTGGCATTTGTAACTTACTAATAGGTGATCAGATCTTAATGAAATTTTATATTTAGAAGGATCTTTTGCTTCAGAGCCCTTTTTTAAATCACGACCAGATCCGGTGACATTGGGGGAGCTGGAGGGCGAAACTGGAAATCTTTGAAAGCGTGAAAATTCAGTTTTCTTCATCTTACGAATTGGTGATCGGATCTTAATGAAACTTGATCTATAGAAAGATCTTATGTCTCAGACGCTCAATTGTCATTTCGAATCTGATCCGGGATATAGGGGGTGGAGGGGTGAAACAGAAATCTTGGTAAACACTTAGAAAGGAGAGATCGGGATGAAACTTGATGGGAAGAATAAGCATAAGTTCTAGATACGTGATTGACATAATTGGAACAGATCCGCTCTCTTTGGGGGAGATGGGGGGGGGTGTTAATTCGGAAAAATTGAGGTATTTTCAACTTAAGAACGGGTGACCAGATCTTAATGAAATTTAATATTTAGAAGGACCTCATGTCCCAGAGCTCTTATTTTATATCCCGACCAGATCTGGTGACGTTGGGGGAGTTGGAGGGGGAAACCGGAAATCTTGGAAAACGCTTAGAGTGGAGAGATCGGGATTAAACTTGGTGGGTAGAATAAGCAAATGTCGTAGATATGTGGATTGACGTAACCGGGCTGGACTCGCTCTCTTGGGGGGATTTAGGGGGGTCCAGTGCTTTGGCGAGTTTGGTGCTTCTTTATGTGCTAGGACGATGAAAATTGGTAGGCGTGTCAGGGACCTGTGTAAATTGACTTGTTAAAGTTGTTTTCACCGATTTGACCACCTGGGGGTTGGGGGGTTGAAAGGAGAGGAAAAATTAGAAAAAATGAGGTATTTTTAACTTACGAGTGGGTAATCGGATCTTAATGAATTTTGATATTTAGATGGACCTTGTGTATCAGAGCTCTTATTTTAAATTTCGACGGGCATTAAGCCTCTGATTTTCCTTTTAATCAATGTATTGATTCTCAGAATTTTGCTAGAGCTCATGCCATATGAGCTCTTAGCTCTTGTTTTTATTTTTTTATTGTTTTTTTTTTATATAATGCAAAATTTCTTTTTTTCATGCTTGAAAGGGATCTTTGGGCTTTAAGAACTCGTTCTCTCTTCTTTTTTTATTGGTGAATGCAATTTTTTTGTAGTAAGTTATTATTAAACTGAAAAAAAAACTGTTGGACTCTCTAATGTTTGAACGAAGATTACCCTATCTGCCATCTAGCGTTTATCTACATTCAAAATATATACCTGAAAATTATAGCAACTACTTACTAACTTGATAAGGAATTTGTAAAACTTTACTAATTTAACTAAATAAATTCTTAGACAACACTGCCTTCTATTTATAATTAAAATGAAATGAAAAAAAATAATATTGTGTAAACCTTTGGATCAAGACTAAAATTAAAAGTAATATCTAAATTTTCCTCTGTCTTAATTAGATAGAATGATTTCTGCAAAAATAACCAAAATAATTTATTTAAATAATTAAAGGTATATACGTGATCATATTTCCCTCGCACGGTTGTATAGCCTTGCGACCTTAGATTATTACTTTTTAGTCTCATAATTTTGATGCAAAATAGTTTTAAAATTGACTTGAAAATTTTTTTTAGTTTGTCTAAAAAAAAAGTTTTTTCTGGAAAGGTAGACTACCCAAGTGTTTACAACTATATTCGTTATAAAATGAAAAAGTGAAGCTTGAATAATTTGTGCAAAATTTAAGTCGGGGTTTGCCTGTAGGGTTGCCAATAGGGAGGTTTGCCTCTAAGCTGCAAAATCTTCCTGAAAATACAATTCTTAGTTTATTTATTTTTCGTCTGTCTAGTCAGTCAGAAACACTTCCGTTTTGTAACTTGTTTAGTATAAGTATACAGTTAATTTTGGGTATGCCACTCAAAACAAGTTCACATAAAAATGTTTGTTGTGAATCCGCTATATAAAATATAATATACATATATTCTACTGAAAATTGTACTTAGTTGGCAACTCCGAAGCTAATAGAAGTTACATGCATAAAATCGGCGAAAAATTATATGTTTTCTCAGTAATTCAAATCAAATATGATAATAGAAGTCAGAGCCGTTCCTAGGGTTGGTGGTGCCACGTAGAGAATTAATTACAGCGCCCCCTCCCAACTCAAATATAAGTAAAAAAGGAATCTAAGTGAAAATTTCGTCCAATTCCCCCCCCCCCATTATTTGTGGTGCTGGGGCAGCTGATGTTGCTGCCCTCTCCTTTGGACTGCTCTAATAGACGTTTAACATAGACATATTAAACCAATAGAATTCAAGCTTCATTTGCTTTTGTTTTATAAGAGCAATGTTAAAATTTGAAATGAGCCGAAGTTCAAACTTACCAGAAACAAAAATTATTATGAATAAATCAAAAATGGAAATGAATAATCAAACATCTAGTATGAGTATATTTATGGATCAATTATTAAAACTTATTACAGACTGAAACTAAAACCTGATCTATGTTGCATGGTCAATGTGAGGTGTTGCGGCAACCTTTGTTCGGTTTTGCGAAGTAAAGTGTTAAGAGAGCAACACTTTGGTTTTGTTTCCTCGCTTCGATTAAACGCTGAAATTGTTAATCTCTAAGGATCTTAAAATAAATGCTAGGTACACCAACTCGCAAAATTTGTAAACCCCTCATTGCAACTCGCAAAAGTTGCAAAATCCACATCACTGATGATGATTGTAGCCTAACAGCCGATCATTACTTACAAGGACCCTACATGTCTTACCACTGGACCTAAATTGGTCTTACCATTAAATACACCGGAAACAAATAATAGGTACACCAATTAGCAAAAGCTGTGGACCCCTTATTGCCGAAGATGATTATGAGCTAACAGCTGATTATTGCTTAAAACTCCCCTATATGTCTCACAATTGGTATCGACTTATTTTTGGTTTCAGTGTATAACTTACTACTGAAGTTGTCAACCCCTTTAAACTTTCAAACTGGTTTATCTCATGAAGGAATTTTTCTACCAAAAATGGATGACATATACTTTGATCAGCTCATCAAGAGCTATCGACTGCCGTCGAAAAAAAAATCTATGTGTCTTAGTTCAAAAGTTGACTTTTTTGCCGTAGGCCAAGTTTCTAACGTCATCACTTAGAAAGGAGCTAAGGATAAACTCTAATTTCTTTAGCAATGAGAGAACTTTTAAAGTTTAAGAGGCACATCTGATACCATTTCTCTGCCGCGATCCCAAGTGCAAAAAACCGAATGATAAAATCAACTGAAATCACGAACAGAAATGGGTAGAAACAATAGATTTTTGGCCCCAGGCAAGAGTTCTATGAAGCTTTCCAAAATGCAAAGTCATATTCATCAATCCGGCCTAAGGTCCACACTTTCCGTAAAAACGGCAGAAGTTAGACCCTTACCACTTTCTAGGAATAAGGTGAAATCGGGGTTCTAGGAAAAAAAAACAAAAAACATGACAAATCCAAAGTGTTGCTCTCGCAACACAATGAATACATAGTTCAACATAACAAGAACAGAAGTTACTATACATGAGAGCAGGGCTATCTTTCCCTCACCTCCTTTAAACCCTCTTAATATATACGCTGTCGGATTGTAGACTATAGGAGGGATACAGAATAAAATTAAATAAAAAAAACAAGTTTTTTTTAACTAAAAGTAAGGAGCGATATTAAAACTTAAAAAGAACAGAAATTACTTCGTATATGAAAGAGGCTACTCCCTCATTAACGCCCAGCTCTTTACGCTAAAGTTTGACTTTTTCTCTCAACTCTACTTTTAAAACAGTAAAAAACTTTAGCGTAAAGAGCTGGGCGTTAATGAGGGAGTAGCCTTTTACACGAAGTAATTTCTTTTCGTTTTAACTTTTAATGTCGCTCCTTACATTCAGTTAAAAAAAAACTTGCTTTTTTTAATTTCTGAACGTTTATGAATGAATGCATATTTTGATTCTGGCTCTCCGCAGATGAATAATAAACGAAATTTGCATATTTATTTTATTTACTAAAAGGCTTTCTCATAGTTTTGATCGAATAATTTTGAGAAAAAAGGAGCGATGGAGGAGTCTCAGAATTTTGATCCGGTGACTTTGAGAAAATAATTAGCGTTGGAGAGGGCCTAGGGGCCCTACAATTTTTGGTCACTTCAAAAGGGCACTAGAACTTTTTATTTCCGTTAGAATGAGCCCTCTCGCAATATTCTAGGACCACTGGGTCGATACGATCACCCCTGGGAAAAAGAACAAACAAACAAAGACGCATCCGTGATCTGCCTTCTGGCAAAAAATACAAAATTCCACATTTTTGTAGATAGGAGCTTGAAACTTCTACAATATGGTTCTCTGATACCTTGAATCTGATGGTGTAATTTTGTTAAGATTCTCTGACTTTTAAGGGATGTTTTCCCATATTTTCTAAAATAAGGCAAATTTTCTCAGGCTCGTAACTATTGATGGGTAAAACTAAACTTGATGAAACTTATATATTTGAAATCAGCATTAAAATGCAATTCTTTTGATGTAGCGATTGGTATCAAAATTCCGTTTTTTAGTGTTTTGGTTACTATTGAGCCGGGTCGCTACCATGAACTGTTTGATTGTCCCTGTTTTCTGACTTCGGAAATCAATACGACCCAATTTGCTTCAAACTGTTCATTTTCATTAAGGTTCTCTTGACCTAGTCTGCATGTAATTTTAAAGCAGATCAGGAAAAAACTATACGCTCTTTCTGAATTTGCGTACGAAAAAGAAGTGTTTGGCCTTCATTGGGCCCAGTTTGGCCAAACACTTTCTTTACGGTTGGTTTCCCTTGACACAGGGACTCAAACTGATCAAGGATACCAAGTTTTTCAGCCAATTTATGGGCTCCCTAACGCCCTTCCCCTCATTCAATAAAAATGCGTAACCCTTTAGCCCATACAATAATCCTTGAAAATTTCAAGCCAATCAGAGAAATAATTTTTGGGCCCAATTTTCAGGTGAACTAATACTTTATTTCTTATTTTTCATTCGAGGTCACATTCGCCCCAGGATTTTCAGATGTAAGTTTTAACCCTTTTGAAAAAAGTGTTTTGGCCCATATTTAGGGGGCTGGTGACCCCAATCTAAATTTTTTCGTACACAGCATCCTCTTGGCCCCGAAACCTAAAGGTGCGAGCTTCAACCCACTCAGAAAAAAGGTTGGCCCCTGTTTGTTTTTTCGTCGATTGGGATCCTTTTAGCCCTAGGGTTTGAGAATATAAGCTCTGAGCTAATGAGAAGAATGGGCCCAAACTAATCTTTTACTAGGGCCCTCTTGACCCCTGTATTTGCGGCTGGAAGTTTGAATCTCATCAGGGCCTACAAGATTTGTTGTCCATTTTTAAACCTCCTAATACTCTGCCATACTGAAAAAAAAATATGGTCCCTTTAGTCGAAGCATCCGTTCTTGAGAGTTTTATGCTGATCGGGTAAAAGAAAGTTATTGCCCCTTTTTTAGGCTGCAATTTTAAATGGGCTTTTGCTCCGAAAATGAAGCTTTCCGTGTATATTAGATTACAGCAGGTGAACGAGCATTATTTTTTTTTGCAAATCAGGATTCTCCTGACCCAACAACTTTAATATGCAAGTTTATAGCTAATCAAACAAAAAAACAAATATTTTTTGTACAAGTGTTTGGGGGGCTACATCCAAACCTAATTTTTGTTAGTGCATTGGTGTTCCCGCAGCCCAGAAATTTACAGGTATTAAGTTTCGATCCGTTCGGAAGAAATAGTTTTTCGCCCTTTTTCGAGGCAGCCACTCTTTTTCTCTTTTCTCCTGTTTATTGAGGTCCTCTTGATCCTAGGACTTAAGGACACCAGCTTCGAGCCGGGCGGGTAAAAAAGTTTTGGGGTCCATTTTTAGGGAGTCGTAAATAATTTCTGAGACCACAATCATGGTAAAACGTAAAATCGCAAAGAAAGGAAAAAAACGAGGACAATAAACAGCCAGTGAAAAGAAAAATTATGCAAATATTTCGGTCAAGACCTCCGCTTGACCGTCCTCAATGCAGAATAAAACTGATAAAATATAAAAAATCAAATCTTAAAACAAAACATAAAACTAAAATATGATGACCCTTTCTTAGTAACGGTGAAAGGGTAATTCTTTTCACTGGCTGTTTATTGTCCTCCTTTTCTTCCTTTCTTTGCGATTTTATGTTTTATTAGGGAGTCATGCCGCCAATTTTTTTTATACTAGGTTCCTTTTAGCCCAGGACTAAAAGATGTAAGTCTCAAATTGGACAGGGACAAAATATTTTTGGCCCATTTTTGAGGCCCCTAGTAACCTTCCGTCTCTCAAAAAAAACGTTCTCTCGGCCCTTGTCTCCGGGGAAGGGGTTGGAGGCAAGAAAGGGAATGGTTTTAAAAAAGCATCTTAAATCGAATATATCTACTTTGATTTATATATATATATATATATATATATATATATATATATATATATATATATATATATATATATATATATATATATATATATATATATATATATATATATATATATATATATTGGTCCATGCATTAACCATCTATGTATCGAGTTTGGGACGCTTGTAAAATTCTTTTCTTCTTTAAAGAAAAACGTTGACTTGTTTGCTTCATAGTCGGAATTCTGAAGGTTTGGCAGACGTGTTTTCTTTTACTGATAACAATTCGTGGTTTCATAAAAAGTTTTCTTTTTTAGAGACAGAGAGATAAAGGTCTGATTTCTCGACTGATTCATGAGAATATAAGTTTTATTAACTTTGGAGATACCAGTTAGAAGCAATATGGATTAGGAAATACATTGAAAGGGGCTTTGAATCAGTGTCAAAGGGAAATTTAGCCTCATTATGCAAAAAAAAAGTCGGATTTGATAAAAAAAATAAACTTTTTTATCGAAATGTCTGAACTTTATGCCTCTTTAGAAAAACTTTCTGATAACGCTAACGCCAATAACGATAACCTAGGGACAAGGCCATATCCAGGGGGTTACTGGTTTGAAATTTTTAGAGTCTAGTAAGTTCTTTTCCAGAGAGTATAACTGTATCCAAAATTACCGTACTTAGTCTGTTTTAATGATGCTACATAGTCAATATGAATTAATAAAACTAATTTATGATAGATTAATAAGTCAGTTCATAAAACTAATATTAGAAAAACATAAAACTACGCCTAAATTTAAATCAGGGCCTGAGCGAATTGCTATGTTAACAGTCTTATTTGCGTTGCGGGTCTTTTCTCTCAAAAATGGATAAAAAGACACTCGTCCTAAAATGACCCTCAAGGTCCTCATCTGTCAACAAACCTGTCATTTTCTACAAACAACTACAATATTCCTTTACTGACAGTGACATTTGTAACCATGACAATATTATTACTTAAATATTACCCTTAATAAATAAAAATTGCCAGACTGCTCAATTTTCAGGTTTTTCAGCAAGACAGACATAATATAAAATGCTTACTTATGCAGACCTTTTATGTTTTTTTCTGAGAATTAATAGCAGTTATGAACACTTGCAAAAAACAACAACATATTGTTGGACTATTTAATGGCTCAGCAAAAAAGATCATAAACTTTTGATTGCTCCATTTTATGATGTTCATTGGAATAAAATTTTCCTTCTGTATAATACCCTATTATTATTAGTCGTATCCTGCTAAACTTTTTTTTGCAAATTGTGATGGTAGAAAGGACCCTTGGTGTAATAAAATTAAGAAAGGTTGCGTGACAAAGTATATGATGAAGAGAGGAACCATACTGTTCCTCTCTCGGCTCGGTTTAGACGTAATATGTGCATTGTTTTCGAAGTAAAGCATTTAAAAAAGGGGTAGCACTCAAAACGATTCCCGTAAAAGTTCTCAAATCTTCTGATGGTGAGCATAAGCAAGGAGATATTTAGTGCTGGAGAACGAGCTTTTCTGTTCATCTATGGGCACAGGAGCACAGCAGAAATATTTAACAGTAGCGAATATTTAACAGAAATAGAAAACATCATAGCGCGCGGAAAGGGAAGACTCCCTTTTCGTCACAGCAATAGTTTCAGTTTCTACCACAGCATAAATGTTAGAGAGGTGGAGTCATGAAGAAAGGTGTTCGACTAATGTGTCCCAAAAATCTTGAATGGAGAGTATCGGAAATTTTGCTACTGTTTGATGTTTTTGATATTCACAGGAGTGACAAAGACAAAGTCAACCCGCTATCATGTTCTCCCAAAGAAGGTTTCAACATCCTCAAAATTTGCGCATCCACGAGACTTACCTCATGCATGAATATCTGTGAAATTTTACTCGTTGCCCACGCACCGCTGGGTCTAAAATTAGGAGTGGGAACAGTGGTCATTACCCCATTAGGTGGGGATTCGGTTGCAAATGAGAATGGCCTCGGCTCCTGTGATACTGATTTATCCCCTTCTCCATTACTGCTTCTGATAGTTCCAAAGTGCTCCTGGAAGTAAGAAAGCTGCAACTCAAAGTAAGGTTCGCATAAAAAGTCGATTCTTCATTGCTTTATAACTTAGAAATTGTACAAAAGAACATCCTGACGTTTCTTTTAAAAAGAGTTCATTCTATAATAAACAAGGTGATCTTGACAGAGGCTCTTGCTCGACCATCTCAGATTTTTTTCAAATTTTATGTGTATGTGGGTCTATATTTTATTGCACTATTAAAATACATCATTACAGAACAGAAGGATGTCCAAAATACACAATTTGAGTAGAATGAAAAATAAGTTATTGGAACGATAATTCTAAAAATAGTGTCCAAATTTTACACACCATTTTAGTCCTAAGTTCTATAGATTATGACTAGAAATTTGATTCAGCTGATAGAAAAGCTGTAGTGAAGGTCATTACCTTCTATAGTGTACCAGATATATACCTTCAAGGGATTAGTGCTGTGCACGCGAATAATAATACAGCTTAGGGGCTACGTTGAGGAATCCGAAGTTGATCACGGTTGTGTTTTATCGGTTGTTTCTTATGGATCTTGTCCTAACGATTAGTGCTGTGTGCACGTACAATGTGACAGCGTAGGTGATAAGGTGTTGAGTTCGAAGTTGAGCACGGTTGTGTTTTATCGGTTGCTCTTACGGATGTTATCCTAAGGAACACAGTAAAGTTTACGGGAGAAGATTATGCAATGTATTGAATTATATCATGTTAAACATAATATGTTAAAAATATATTAAAAATATACAATGGATTTTAAATATAATCTATTCAATATATAAAATAATATATTAGATTAAATATGCAATTTAAGCTATGATTTTTTTATCGATACTAGCGCCATTTTCTACTCTAATCGCACTCTTTGGTCTAGGTAGTGTTAGTGGAAATGATGGTATGTGGAGTGGAGATGTAAAAAGTAGAATAGCCAAGGCAACATGCGAAGAATGGGGAAGTAAGCATAAGATTATGATGCTACAAGCCACGTTAATGATTGTTGTCAAGCGTATTAATGCATAAATGCTCCAATTATGAGGGTATGGTTAATGTTTTCTAAAGCTATTGCCTGGTGATATGTTTCGTGCTCATTTGAATAATTATATATTAATAAAATGCGCTCAAAATGTGGCTCGATCCAAATTTTGTTGGACTATAGTGAAAGAAAGTATAAAAGAGCTAGGCCAAGTCTAAAGGATGAAAGACGATAAGACAATTTGGCTTGTTGGAGAAGAAAAAATTAGCCCTAGAGGATTTAGCAGGAGTAGAAACTTTATGTGAGAGACTAAAGGTTGAAACTCATAATAAAACAGGGGTGCGTATCAATCAATCACTATCTTTATTGCCCCAAAAAAAAACAAAAAAACAAGGGTTCAGTATGGAGTAGATGAGAAGACAAAAAAAGAAGAAGACACTCACAAAAAAATATATATTTCTATATAGAATATATTTCTATATTTCTATATAGAAATATAGATTCAAATATTTCTACTAGCATAGCAGGATAGAGCCTGTTTGTTCTATTAAGCTTAGAAAAATAAAGACTGCGACGCTGCTCAGTTAACCCTTAGGCTAACACTAGTCTTTTGTTTCTAGCCCATAGGGGTATACACAAGAAAATTTTGCGAAACGAACATATACGGATCCAATAGTCTTTTATCGGTAGCCGTAAACACATTCCAAAATGGAGTCAATGCGAGGACATGAGGCATCGCAAAAGCGTTGTACACACGGACAAGAACACGCCTGCTGTAGCTAGTTGACTGAACTGCTGTAGCTAGTTGACTGAACTGCTGTAGCTAGTTATGTAGCTCCGATGTTCTTATATGGATCAAAGTTGTCAAAAGTAGTTATTGCAGTGTGTATAGTTGATAGGGAATTAGTGTTAGCCTAGATTCGAATGTTACTTATTTGGAGTGGGCCAAGATCGAACTTGAGACCATCAGTACTTAATAGGGTAGAATTTTATCCTAACGAAATACAACACGCAAAACGAAAGCTTTGGCAAAATGCAGAAAAATCAATTCCAAGCACAGCTACTACTACTACTACTACTAATAACTCACTGCAGCACCAAGCCGCCTGAGGCCAACACAGCTACGCACGCTCCTCCTCCAACCTAATCTATTTAAAGCCTCCCTCTTTACACCCTCCCAGGAAGTTCCCACTTCCTTTAAATCTTTATTTATGACATCCTCCCAACCCAGACAAGGACGACCTGCTTTCCGTGTAGCCCCAGACGGTTGACCAAAAAGGACAATCTTCGGTAATCTGTCATCCTTCATCCGTAGAACGTGGCCTAGCCATCTGAACCTTTCTTTCATTATAGCCCCAGAAATCGGCATTGAACCACACTTTTCGTACAACCTACTGTTTGAAATACGGTCAGTCAGCCGGGTACCCAGAACAATCCGTAGGCAATTTCTCTGGAAAACATCTAGTAAATTTTCATCTGCTTTTCGGAGTGCCCATGCTTCAGAATCATATTTGACCACTGTCATCACTGTAGCTTCCAATATTCTAATCTTGGTTTGTAGACTTATCTTTCTATTCTTCCAAACTTTTTTTAACTGTGAAAAAACACCCTGGGCCTTAGCTATTCTACTTTTAACATCTTCACTGCTCCCACCCTCTTTACTAATAATACTACCAAGGTAACTGAAGCTCCCAACCTGATCAATCTTTTCGTTACCTAATGTCACCTGTTCCTCTTCACTTATTCCTAGCCTTAGTGACTTAGTCTTCTTAACATTAATTTTCAAGCCTGTTTTAGCACCTCTAAAAATTCATTCATTCTGCTCACACTTTCATCTAATATGCTTAAATCATCAGCATAATCTAAGTCCAGGAGCGTTCTTCCTCCCCATTTGATTCCATGGCCTCCAATTGCCTTTCCTGTGCTCCTTAAGACGAAGTCCATCAAAATGATCCATATAAAGGGGGATAGAACACAACCCTGCTTAACGGCAGCAGCATTATTCTCGTACATAGCGCAAATCACTTTAATGTATTTTTCAGGTATCCCATATAACGACAAGACCTTTGTTAACGCTGTTCTATCAACAGAATCGAAAGCTTGCTCATAATCGATATAACTGAGGACCAAAGGTGTTTGACAACGAAGGGACTTCTCAATTATTAACCTAAGAGTGAAAACATGGTCGACACATCCTCTACCTTTTCTAAAACCGCATTGTTCTTCCCTTAAAACTTTGTCTACAGCATGTCTCAGTCTAAAAAGTATCATATTACTCAGTAATTTGCTACCTACAGAGACCAGACTAATGCCTCGATAATTACGACACTCACTCTTGTCACCTTTCTTATACAGTGGTTTAATTAAGGTTTTCCTAAAATCCTTGGGTACTTCCCCTTTTTCAAAAATCATGTTCATAATCTTCAGTAGCTTATTCCTAACGTCAGAGCCACCATATTTAAGAAACTCATTAATCATACTATCAGCACCTGGGGCCTTATTTTTTTAATCCTTTCAGTACTGTCGCTAATTTTTCCTCACTAAACAAATCTTTCTTCACATCCAAGGTATCGCAAACTTTTTCATTTTCATCTATATCTTTTCCTGCAACTGTATCTCGGTTTAGCACATTCTCAAAATGTTCCACCCATCTTTCTTTAACTTTTTCCTTATCGCTAATTGTCGCCCCATTTCTATCTTTAACTGGGACTAGCCCGGATTGGCTACTCCCTTTCAATTTATTAACATGCCAGTATAATATTTTACTATTATGCCGTCTAGCCGCATCTTCCATATCCTCAGCAATTTTATCCATCGCCTCCACTTCACATCTCCTTAGTTCATATTTTAATCCTTTCTCCACTTTCTTTACATTCCTTTTGTTTTCATACGACCTATCACTCAGATAATTCTTATACAAACCCCTCTTACTCTCTATTAAACCTAAAGCTTTTTCACTAATATTCCTAGTTGCAGTCTTAGCACTCTTCCCTAGGACACCATCAGCAACTTCACAAATTGTTTTTCTGAAATTATTCCATCCATCTTCCACATTGTCAAATTTTAAAATCTCAAGCTTAGTACTCAACTGTTCCTGGAATTTTTTTCTCAAATTTTCATCCTGAAGTCTACCAACATCATAACTCTCCGGGAGGGAGTTACCCTTCCGAAATTTCAGCTTTAAATTAACCTTAGAGACAACTAGATGGTGATCTTTACTTTTAACATCAATAACAGCACTCCTATACACCCTAGTATCTTGTATTGATCCTGCTAGTCTTCTGTTTACAATAACATAATCAATAAGGTTTGCTGTCTTACCATCACTTAATACGATGTCAACTTACGGGCCATTTTGTGACCAAACACCGTATTGGTTATAACTAGGTTGTTATACCTACAAAATTGCAAAAGCCTATAGCCATTACTGTTTTCTTTTCCTACACCAAATTTACCTAGGCTAGGATACCATCTATCCCTATTTCTACCAACCTGTGCATTAAAATCTCCTAGGAGAAACACCATATTTCTACCTGGTACCCTGTCTATTTGCTCCTGTAACTGTAAGTAAAATTCATCTGAGTCACTAGTATCTCCATCAGTTGGTTCAATGGGGGCATATACTACTATAACTGATACCCTAAACTTTTTAGTCATAAAATGAGCAATTAGTATTCTATTATTAATACCTTCCCGGCCTAAACAAGACTTAGCAGCTTCCTTATTCATCATGAGCCCTACTCCCTGTCTATGTACCCCATCCTTCCTACCTGAGTAAACAAATTCTATGTCACCTAATTTCATGCTTCCTACCCTTGGGATATGAGTTTCTGAAACTCCTAATAAATCCAATTCAAACCGTCTCAATTCGTCAGTCAAAATGTCGATGCGATATTCATTTTTTAACGTCGTAACATTCCAAGTTCCGGTTTTCATTTTCTTTAAATCTTTGAAATTATTTTGGCCTCAAGAAAAGCAGTGATCCCGGATACCAGTGCAGGATGGGGACCAACATATCTTCTCAAGTCTACACTGAAGCGCTTAAGCCGGCTTAGAACCGGACAGCAAGAAGTCCCTGGGACCTCCAGTAAGTTGGAGGCTTTGTGCAATCCTGGGCCCATCTTGGTCACAACATGGTTTTCAGCACTTGGCGATGCTCTTCTATCAACAAGAGTCAAAATTCTGCACAGACAGTCCCAAGCCTATTACCTCCGACTCATTATATATTCATGCCTACAAACATTATGCTACTACGGGGAGGCAGCCCATAGTAGATAAATTATCTAGGAAGAGGTTTTTCAGCCCGAAAACGCCCATCAAAACAAACCAAGCCCAGAAAAATATCCAATAATCAGAATCCCGTACGAGTGCTGTGTTGTTTACTAGTCTATAATTTCCTCGAGGAGCGCCACTCCTCAAGTGGGAAAAATTGACCAGAAGTTTCCCAGTCTTGCCTAGGTGCCAGTTGGAAACATTAAAACTACAATCATGCTCAAGAACAAAAAAAAAAAGCGTCCTGAGCAACTGTTCATTATCGTAAAGCCAAGAAAATATTTTTTTTTTTTTGTAACATCCTCTTTAAACTTTATTTTGAAAACTTGCGTTGGTCAATTTAAAAAAAGATGCAAGGGACTTGACCCCTTTTGATTTACCTCGGGTGAAACTAAAAGCAACATCAGTAGCCCATTTTGCTTTTGCTAGAAAGGAATAACAGCAAAAACTAATAACACAAGGTACCCTATGTTATAGAGAAATTTTGATTGAAAAAAAAAGAATAAAATAACCACGGGTAGATTCGTTCAATATTCTACTGTAGCATCAAAGAAAATTTATGCTACAATCTCACATCTTGCCTACAAATTACGCAGTAATAGCAAAAAAAATTGTGGGCTAATTTGCATAGCTCTTTTTTTGTCACAACTTATCCGTCCTGAGAAAAATCACATTTTGTAATTAAAATCTACCACGAGCAGAGTTTACGACCCGAACCTTTAGAATATGGAATTTTGATATTACTGCTGCCATTTGCAGGAAAGCCATAAAACTCTTCAAAAATGCTAGGCTCTGAGAAACAATTAAAAAATTGCAATATACAGTGTGTCTGTCTGTAATCCGTTTTGGACCAAACAGGCACGCATAAAGCTTTTGGAATGCACTATTACAACATTCGAGCATAAATTGTAAACGCAAATTTTTGTTATTTTTACTAGCTTAACATTTCTCGTTAAAAATAAATGGGTTTGAAAAAGGCGGAGTTATTTGTCTCTCCAGAAATAACATTGCCTTATCAGGCATTGTTGGCTGCTCAGCATAAGTTTCAGTTTCAAAGGTTAGCCCGGTTTAAAAAACCGTGGGGTAAGTTTGTATCCAGAAGTAAGGAAGAATCTGAATGGTCTACGAAGATCGCAAAATAAACCAATGCAAGCACACTTTTGACATATGGAACTGCAGGGACGCACCTAGGGGGCCTCGGGGCCCCGATCTTCCCACTGAAATCCCAATTTTCGGACTATTTTGTATTTGAATCATCAACGAAAAAGCGTTGGAATATTTTTGAAACTAAATTGTAAACTCATTTTGTTAGCTAGGTTTACTAATTCAAGTAATTTCAACAGTTTTAGTTGTAAGTTGATTTACTGTTTTTTTTGTAGATTTTATTTTAAAGGAGTATGTTTGTGAGTAGTTTTCTTTTTTTTTTTTACGGAAAATATAGTGTGTTTTAAGCAAATATTTGAAATTTTGGAATTCTTCAAATAGACCCTAAGAAACATCAAACTAGTTAAGCATACTGTGTGGTCTTTTTCCAGATGTTCTTGCAGTTGTTAATTTCAAAATACCGACTTGTTTGAAACAAGAGGGGAAACAAAATAAGGTTTTTAAGCTTTCCGTGGGAACAGTTTTTTTGTCTTGCGATTTAAACGAGAAAACCGGTAAAAAAGTGGGTGTTTGGTTGATTAATGTGGATTCATTTTTATATATAGTAAATCATGATGTGTTTGGTCTTCAATCTAAGCGTCTTAACAAAACATAAAATCGCGAAAAAGAGAAAAAACGAGGAGAACAACAGCCATTGAAAAAATTAAAAATTTATGCAAATATTTCGGTCAAGACCTCCGCTTAACCGTCCTCAGTGGAGAATAAAACTGATAAATATAAAGAAAAAATCTTAAAGCAAAACACATATATAAAATAAGATAACCCTTTCAGAGTAACGGTGAAAGGATAACTGGATAAAATACAAGACTAAATGGCATTTCACAATTTCATCTTATGTAAAATACTCGTAAAAGCTAATTGCTTTCCAGGTAAAATCTGTAAAATTATGTCTGTTATACATCTAATTTTTAATGTTCTCCAACTTTCTAAAAATCTGTATATATTTCACATAAGACAATATTTTATAAATAATTGAGATTTGATTTATAACTCCTCAAATTTACCAAGAGTGATATCCCCCTTTGACTGTCTATGTGAAAAACGGAAAGTTTTAGACAGGTACGAAGTGTAACCTTTGTAGGTCCTATTTGACGAAAAATCATTTTGACTTTTTTAATTTCTTTACCTAAGTTTGACAAAGATCTGTTTTGCGTGGTTCTAGGCGTTTGGGGCTGTACATTTGTCTACGGTGTGTCCGAATTCTTGGCATCTTATACACGCTGACATTTGCCAGAAATCTCTTCCAAGATGTCCGTATTTCCAACATTTAGAACAAGTTGGGGGTTGTCGGCAAGGTGTTATCAGAGATTTTATTTGATGGCAAAAGGTTATTTTGTGTATGGATGAAAAAACGATCAGAATTAATAATTTCATCATAAATGGGACTTCCAGTGTCTCTGAAAAGTTTCTCCAGTGTCTCTATTGAGGGCAACCTTTAGGTGAATGTGCTTCTTTATTTCAACTACCTCCCTAAAAACTTGTATGAGACCTTTAATAGGGGCAGTAATGGCGGTACTGTCAAATAAAATAAAATGATTTGGGGTGTCATACACATGTTGAGCCAAGGCGGAACTAAAAGTCTCAGGCTTCTAGCGTAGTAGACCTGTATTCTCAAATTGCTGTTGGGTCCAACCAAGATAAAAACAGCCAAAGCCTCTCCATACTCTGCGGCTATGATTGGGAACTAAAAACAATGTTACCATTTGTGGTCAGTCTCTCTGCCCACCAGTGAAATGAATACGACTGTGTAGCTGCAATTCATGGATAAAGTTCCACTAAAGGAATTTTTTATCTTCTCCAGGGTGGTCGACGTAGGCCAGCAGTGTCATTCGCATAACATATGAGTCTCGTTATTTTGTTCCACGAGGAAAAAAGCTGCTGGAATAGAGCACCTCTGGACTCTGGAGTAATCCGACATACCAGGCACTTCCTTCTAGATAGTTTATCTTATGCTTGCATATCGCTTCGCCTGCCTGTTCGGGGTATTCCATGTTTCTGATGATCAGATTTATAGCCAAAGTTAGCATATCTATGAGAATCCACGCTTCAATTCTATCTAAAAACGAGCCCCCCCCATTAGATATTTTAAAGAACTGATAGAGAAAAGTAAGCAAATCACGTTTAGTTTCCGCAAAATACAAATTTCATGAGACTTGCGGTCCGAATTTAAGACTCGCCGATCCAGTTTCTGTATCTGGCGGTTCTGGTGCCATTTTTGTGGGACTTGTGGTTCAGTATCACGATTCTGCTGCGTTCCATTTTTAAAACTACTGGTAGACTGGTTTTAACCTACTTTCTGGTTTCTAACTGACCTTTTTTAAACGGTATTTAGATACGACCTATCGCTTTTTTCACGTTGAGTTTGTGTTTTAAAGTTCCTACAAAATAGCTATTTCGGCTTATTTTCCCGTTTTTAAGGATTGTTGTCCTTTTTCATGTAATTTTAATTTCTGACACGACACTGGCTAAACATGGCAATAAGAGAATAAGGTCACGGTCGAGATATTTGCATTGATTCCTCGTTTTCACTGGCTGTGAATTTTCTTCGTTTTTCTTGTGCCTTGTGTTTTCTCTAATGTACTCTCCCCTTTTTATGTACTCTTTTCGGTTCGGTCTTTTCACCCTAATTCACCTTTTTATGTACTCTTTTTTGTTCATATCCCGACAATGCGTAGCTTGAAAAGTCAGAGACTACCTCACCTTGTTTTCTGATTTTTATGGAACGTTGTCCTTTTTCTAATAAACAGTTTATATGCTTTTCCACCTGCAGGGCACTTTATAGTCTTGAATTTTCGCTAATCCGTTGTAAAAAGAACACAGAAATAAGTGCAAAAAGCTATGTTTCTGCATATTTGCAAGAAGGGCTTCTATTCCATAATACTATTTCCTAGGATACCTCTGTTTAAAATTACAAAGTTAAAATTCTAAGCTTTTCGATTTGGCGAGAAAGGGTTTCAGTCCTTTAGCAGAACGAAGCCATACAAAAACATTCTTCTTAAATGTTTAGTCTGAAAAAAAGGTAGGTGAAACATGAATAAATCTAGTACTACATGGCGGTTCTGGTTGTTCAAAAGGTGTTAAGTTACATGACACATTTTACAGGAGAATGAACAAATTTAAAATGGCATTTTTGTAAATTTAAAACTACTGTACAAAATTTAAATAAAAATACAAAAATTTAGACTTTGTAAAATTTAAGTTTATAAAAATTTTAAATTTAGAAATCTAGATTAAAATTTTAAATCTAAAAATTGATTATCTAATGAAAAAAAAATTAAATTTGAAATTCAAAAACGGTCTTTTTGATTCGGCGAGTAAGGGCTTTTATCCTTTAGCAGCACGAAGCCATACAAAAACGTTCTTCTTAAATGTTTGGTCTGAAAAAAAGGTGGATGAAACATGAATAAATCTGGCACTACATGGCAGTTGCGGTTATTCAAAAGGTGTTAAGTTACGTAACACATTTTACAGGAAAATGAAAAAATTTTAAATGGTCTTTAGGTTTATTTAAAATTTTAAATTTAAATTAAGAGAAGTTTTAAATTCGTTTTTTTATTAAAAAAATACACTTTGAAATTCGAAAACGGTCTTTTTGATCTGGCGAAGGGCTTCTCCTCGCTTACATATAAATTTTGGGAGGAACAACTGTATAACCACAAAAACATACTCACAAGTAAGTCTGTTGGGTGGCTGATAAAGGAGCTGGAAAATTTAAATTTATAAAAATTTTAGATTTGAAAATTTAGCTTAAAATTTTTTATTTAAAAATGGTCTTCTTGATCTGGCAAGTAAGGGTTTCAGTCCTTTAGCAGAACGAAGCCATACAAAGGACACAGGGAATATAAATGACGACCGGGACACAGGAACACAACTACAACGGGTACGCCGGGGGGCACAGGGGGATATATAAATGACGACCGGGACACAGGGAATGTTCGATTAGCAATCACCATCAATAAAGCTCAAGGGCAATCATTATAATAATGAGGTATAGATCTGAATACGGATTGTTTTTCCCATGGACAATTATATGTTGCATGTTCAAGAGTCGGTAAACCTGACAATCTATTTATATGCACAGACAATGGGACAGCGAAGAATGTTGTATATTCGCAAGTTTTACAAACACACACACATATATATATATATATATATATATATATATATATATATATATATATATATATATATATATATATATATATATATATATATATATATATATATATCACAGGTGGGGCACAGGGACGCAACTATAATGGCGCGTAACTAATATGGCGCGAAAAAAGCTAAAAAAAAAAGACAAAAACCTAAAAAGAAAAAAACTTTAAAAAAAGGAAAAAAATAAAAAAGGTAAAAAACTAAAAAGAAAAAAACACCGGGACACAAATGACGACCGGGACACAGGGAATATAAATGACGACCGGAACACAGGGACACAACTACAACGGGGACACAGGGGGATATATTAATGACGACGGGGACACAGGGAATGTTCGATTAGCAATCACAATCAACAAAGCTCAAGGGCAATCATTAGAATAATGAGGTATAGATCTGAATACGTACAATCTATTTATATGCACAGACAATGGGACAGCGAAGAATGTTGTATATTCGCAAGTTTTACGTAGTTAAAAACATATATTTATCTATCTATATTCACAGGTGGGACACAGGAACACAACTACAATGGCGCGTAACTAATATGGCACGTAACGACTTACGCGCGCGGGGTCTTGGGGGGCACGAAGCGCCCCCACCAACTATTTGTTGGGGTATATATATATATATATATATATATATATATATATATATATATATATATATATATATATATATATATATATATATATATATATATATATATATATATATATACATATATATATATATATATATATATATATATATATATATTTAAATATACTGTTTGTACCTTTGTACCTCTGTTACTCTATTGTACTTCTGTTAGTCTGTACGTGCAATTAAGCGATTTGCTACTTAGAGCCGAGTAACCGGCACTGACACCCCACGTGTTGCTGGGGCGCCCACTTTGGGAATTTTCTCAGAATGCTGCCCTATCTTAAACGTTTTTTTTTTTGGCGAGAGTATCTTGGGATATTTTCGCATAAAGAAAAAACGATTAACATAGGGCAGTATTCTGAGAAAATTCCTTAAGAGCCTTAGTTTTGAAAAACAAATATTTATATATGACATAATTTTTAAATGCATCAGTATTGCCACGACGTCACATATGTTGGAAAAATTCAAGATCATGTACAGAGATGTTTATATTAAATTGCTTAAAGAGCAAAAACTGGTCATTGCAAAAATATTTGTATATATTTTAACAAGGGATTACAACAATTCAAAAACCTTAAAAAAGAAAACCAAAAGTTTGAAGCTTAGTAGATATCGTTGTTAGAAATCGGACTTGCTTTAACAATCAATCATCTCTGAAAAGACTTTAGTATGAAAAGACAGCAAATTATATGCGGTTAGAAGACAAGCGATAATGAGAATCCATATACTGAAGCCTGCTGCGAGCCAACCGCCGTATGAAAAGACAGCAAATTGTCTGCGGTTAGAAGACAAGCGATAATGAGAATCCATATATAGAAGCCTGCCGTGTGCCAAGCGCCAGGGCCCGGCGGCTGGTAATTGCAAAAATATTTTTATATGTTTTAACAAGGAATTACAACAATTCAAAAACTTTAAAAAAGAAAACCGAGAGTTTGAAGTTTAGTAGATATCGTTGTTAGAAATCGGATTTGCTTTAATAATCAAATATATTTGAAAAGACTGTAGTATGAAAAGACAGCAAATTGTCTCAAATTGTCTGCGGTTAGAATACAAGCGACAATAAGAATCCATATATAGAAGCTATATATATATATATATATATATATATATATATATATATATATCTATATATATAAAAATAAGTTGTCTGTCTGTCTGTGGATCTGTGTCGGCTGACGTCATGAAATTAGTTGCCGTCATTTTTGCTTTGACGATGCTTAGTATATTGTAAAACACATTAATTTGGTTAATAATATACCATTTAAAACACCAAAATGAAAATTCTGGAGTAGTCACTCGATGAGAGAGGGTGTCAGAACGGAGAATGAAGGTCCCAGGTTCAAATCCTGGTTAGGCTAAAAAAAGTAAAAAACTAAAAACTAAAAAAAAACTTAAAAAACTAAAACAAGGCAAAAACTACAAAAAAAACTAAAAACTAATAAAAAAAATAAAAAAGCTCAAAAACTAAAAAAAACTATAAAAACTAAAAAACTAAAAACTAAAAAAAAAACCTAAACTAAAAACTAAAAAAACTTAAAAAAAAAGAAAAAAACTGAAAAATAGAAGAGAAAAAGAAAACTAATAAAATTAATAAAAATAAAAAAAATAAAAAAGATAAAAAAGTTCTAAAAGATAAAATAAAAAAGATAAAAAAGTTCTTTTTAGTTCTAAAAGAACTAAAAAAGAAAAAAAAAACTAAAAAAAGGAAAAAAACTGAAAAATAAAGGAGAAAAAGAAAACTAAAAAAATATAAATAAAAATAAAAAAAACTAAAAAGATAAAAACTTCAAAAAAACTAAAAAGAAAAAATAAAAAAACTAAAAAACCTAAAAAAAGGTCAAAACCAATAAAAAAAAAACTAAAAGGAAAAAAGGGAAAAAATTAAAAATTTATTTCATCATATACCAATTCAAAAACGAATGTATACCGGGATGACGACCGGGACACAGGGAATATAAATGACGACCGGGACGCAGGGACACAACTACAACGGTGACGCCGGGGGCACAGGGGGGGACATAAATGACGACGGGGGCACAGGCAATGTTCGATTAGCAATCACCATCAACAAAGCTCAAGGGGCAACAAAGCTCACCATCAAACAAAGACGAACGGGACGCTCAAAGAGAAATTACAGACTGGAACACTGGGACACAAATGACGACCGGGATACTGGGAATATAAATGACGACCGGGACACAGGGAATGTTCAATTAGCAATCACCATCAACAAAGCTCAAGGGCAATCATTAGAATCATGAAGTATAGATTTGAATATGGATTGTTTTTCCCATGGACAATTATATGTTGCATGTTCAAGAGTCGGTAAACCTGACAATCTAAATAAATGACGACACTCAAAGAGAAAGCGACCGGGACAAAAGGAATGTTCGATTAGCAATCAACAAAGCACCGGGACACAGGGAGTATAAATGACGACCAGGACATAAGTAAAAAAAACTAAAAAAACTAAAAAAAAGGTAAAAACTACAAAAAAACTAAAAAGAAAAAAATATATAAAATACGATGGATATATAAATGATGATGGCGACTCAGGGAATGGTCGATTAGCAATCACCATCAACAAAGCTCAAGGGCAATCATTAGAATCATGAGGTATAGATCTGAATACGGATTGTTTTCCCATGGACCATTATATGTTGCATGTTCAAGAGTCGGTAAACCTGACAATCTATTTATATGCACAGACAATGGGACAGCAAAGAATGTTGTATATTCGCAAGTTTTACGTAGTTAAAAACATATATATATATATATATATATATATATATATATATATATATATATATATATATATATATATATATATATATATATATATATATATATATCTATATATATAAAAATAAGTTGTCTGTCTGTCTGTGGATGGATCAGGTGACGTCATGTTTCGGCTGACGTCATGAAATTAGTTGCCGTCATTTTTGCTTTGAAGGTGACGTCATTCAAGTTATATAAGACATATGTTCGCCGTCATGTTTCGGCTGACGTCATGAAATTAGCTGCCATCATTTTTGCTTTGAAGGCGTGACGTCATTCAAGTTATATAAGACGTATGTTCGCGTAGAATTCTATTAATGCTTAAGTTTATAATGACTGATGAAGATGCTCAAAGAGTCTATGCCAGAAAACTTGCTGCTGATAGAGAAAGTCAGAAAAGAAAGCGTGCCGAGGAACTACCAGAGCAACGCGAAAGCAGACTTGCTGCTAAAAGAGAAAGTGAAAAAAGAAAGCATGCCGAGGAACTACCAGAGCAACGCAGAAGCAGACTTGCTGCTAAAAGAGAATGTGAAAAAAGAAGGCGGGCCGAGGAATTACAAGAACAGCAAGAAATCAGGCTTGCTGCTGATAGAGGAAGTAAGAAAAGAAAGCGTGCCGAGGAATTACAAGAACAGCAAGAAATCAGGCTTGCTGCTGATAGAGAAAGTAAGAAAAGAAAGCGTGCCGAGGAATTACAAGAACAGCAAGAAATCAGGCTTGCTGCTGATAGAGAAAGTAAGAAAAGAAAGCGTGCCGAGGAATCAGAGCAATCTGAAAGTTATCGCCTGGCATTCAGGTACAACCCAGTCGATGATTATAGCTTGAGTAGATGTGTTCAAATCGGGACAATGTCTAAAATTTGTCCCTATTGCAAGGCCTTGAAATTCAATGGTGAAACAATGGGAATGTGTTGCGCCTCAGGAAAAGTTAAACTTCCTCTATTGGCTGCACCACCAGAGCCATTGAAGACTTTCCTTACTGGAACTACGTCAGAATCTAAGCGTTTTTTGTCAAAAATCAGACAATACAACTCATGTTTCCAAATGACGTCGTTTGGAGCCCAAATCGAAAATCCAGATCAATTTATGTCTACTTTCAAAGTAAAAGGGCAAATTTATCATAAAGCAGGGTCCCTTCTACCATTCTTAGGCGAGAATCATAAATTTTTACAATTGTACTTCATCAGTGATAGAAATTCTGAATTGAATGCACGTTGCGAAATTTCTCCCAACGTTGAAAGGACAATCGTTTCCCAATTGCAACATCTTTTCCATGAAAATAATAATTTAGTGCGTCTGTTCAAAACAGCCATCGATTTGATGCCTACTGATACTCATAAAATTGTTATTTCCGCTGACAAAACGCCTCCTGGCCAACATGTGCGTAGATACAATGCTCCGACTATCGACGAAGTGGCAATCGTTATGGTCGGTGATCAGTTTTTACCTCGAGATATTATTCTACATAAGCGAAACGCTCAGTTGTTAAGAATTGCTGAAACTCATCGATGCTACGATGCCCTACAATATCCTATCATTTTTTGGGATGGAGCCGACGGCTATCACTTTAATATTAAATTGATGAATCCAGCCACTAACAAAGAAATGAATAAGAAATGCAGTGCAATGCATTATTATTCCTATAGACTAATGATTCGGCAGGATGAAGAAAATTATATTTTAAAATGCCGTGAATTGTTTCACCAATTTGTCGTGGATATGTATGCTAAAATTGAATCAGAACGTTTGCTATATATCCGCCTGAATCAGACCAAGCTCCGCTCTGAACAATACATTCATTTGCGAGATGCAGTTATAAATGACGGTAATACCACAAACGTTGGAAGATTAACAATTTTACCTTCGTCATATGCTGGCAGTCCCCGTCATATGCATGAATATGCTCAAGATGCTATTGCGTATGTTCGTCTCTATGGTCGTCCAGATTTATTTATTACATTTACATGTAATCAATCTTGGGACGAGATACTGCAGCTTTTACTTCAAGGACAATCGGCGGTTCATAGGCATGACATTACGGCACGTGTCTTCCGGCAAAAGTTGAAATCACTGATAAACTACCTTGTAAAACATGAAGTGTTTGGGTCAGTGCGATGCTGGATGTACTCAGTGGAATGGCAAAAACGAGGTTTGCCACACGCACATATACTAATCTGGCTACATAAAAAAATTACTTCAAACGAAATTGATGATGTGATTTCCGCTGAAATACCTGATAAAAATGTCGATAAGGGGTTACATGATATTATTGTAAAAAATATGATACATGGACCTTGCGGTGCACTGAACGAAAATTCACCATGCATGGCCAAAGGAAGGTGCACAAAGCAATATCCTCGACTTTTAGTACCCAAAACAATTACTGGCAATGATGGTTACCCACAATATAGAAGAAGATCTACTGAAGATGGCGGTAAAACAGCAATAATAAAGAAGCGTAACGGTACCACCATCGAAGTAGATAACCAGTGGGTTGTTCCATATTCCCCTTTATTATCCAAAACATTTAATGCACATATAAACGTTGAATACTGTAACTCCGTAAAGGCAATAAAATATATATGTAAATACGTCAACAAAGGCAGTGACATGGCAGTTTTTGGCTTGCAGTCCGAAATCAAAGATTTCGATGAAATCGTAGAATATCAGGCTGGAAGATACATAAGCAGTAATGAAGCTGTTTGGCGAATTCTTTCATTTCCGATACATGAACGTAGTCCAGCTGTTGTTCACTTAGCGGTACATTTACAGAATGGTCAACGTGTTTATTTCACGGAAACCAACGTGCAACAAAGAGTCCTGAATCCACCGGATACAACATTAACAGCTTTTTTTTCGCTTTGCAAAAATGATTCTTTTGCGAAAAAACTGCTGTATACTGAAGTGCCTTCGTATTACACGTGGAATACTAAAAATAAAGTATTTGAACGTCGAAAACAGGGTAAGTCAGTCGACGGCCAACCTACCATCTTCAAAGATACCACGATAGGAAGACTCTACACCGTTCACCCCAATCAACATGAATGCTTCTTTCTACGCCTGCTTTTGGTGAATGTACCCGGTCCGACATCCTTTGAGTATTTGAGGACTGTAAATGGTACTATACATGACACTTACCGTAGTGCATGCCAAGCTCTGAATTTATTGGAGAATGACCAACACTGGGATAACTGCATCAATGACGCGTGCGAAACGTCAACCCCAAGTCAAATTCGTGCATTGTTTGGCATCATTTTAACAACTTGCTCTCCATCAGCTCCTACAGATTTATGGGAAAAATATAAGTCAAAAATGTCCGAAGATATACTTCATCGAAAACAGTTAGAGACGTCAGACATGACTTTTGATTTTACACCAGAAATTTATAACTACACTTTAGTTGTTATAGAAGATATTTGCATAAGTATGGCAAACAAACCTCTTCAGGGTTTGGGAATGCCTTCACCTAACCGTATCGCTGCTGTTTCGACATGTGTAGAATTGGATCGTGAACAAAGTTACAGTACGAGTGATCTATTGTCGTATGTACAAAATAACATTTCCAAGTTAACGTCGGAACAAAAAGACATTTATGATACGATAATGCATTGTGTCGATAACAACGTTGGAGAAATTTTCTTTTTGGATGCGCCAGGAGGTACTGGTAAAACGTTTGTGATAAAACTGATTCTGGCATCAATTCGATCTAAAAATGATATAGCGTTGGCAATTGCGTCGTCCGGAATAGCCGCAACATTGCTGCCTGGTGGAAGAACTGCTTATTCCGCTTTGAAATTGCCTCTGAACTTGCATTCTACAGAAACTCCCACGTGCAATATTTCCAAATCATCTGGGATGGGTAAAGTATTGCAGCAATGCAAACTTATTATTTGGGATGAGTGCACAATGGCACACAAAAAATCGCTCGAGGCTCTGGATCAATGCTTGAAAGATTTAAGAGGGAATTCGAAACCCTTTGGCAGCACATTAATATTGCTTGCAGGAGATTTCAGGCAAACATTACCTATAATACCTAGATCAACTCCTGCAGACGAAATGAATGCTTGCCTGAAAAATTCTAATTTATGGGCACACGTAAAAACATTAAAATTAACTACAAATATGCGTGTCCGATTGCAAAACGATGACTCTGGTCAAACATTTTCAGATCAATTGCTAGCAATGGGAAACGGAAAGCTCCCAGTAGACTCAATTTCAGGACGTATACAACTACCTGCTGATTTCTGTAATTTAGTGACGTCCAAAAATGAATTGATTGAAAATATATTTCCGAATATTCTAAAAAATTATAAAAATAATAAATGGCTAAGTGAAAGAGCGATTCTCGCACCCAAAAATATAGACGTCCACGAAATCAACAATATTGTTTTGACCAAGATTCAAGACCAGGCAGTCCTTTACAAGTCAGTCGACACAGTTTTGGAACCAAATGAAGCGGTTAATTATCCATCTGAATTTTTAAATTCCATAGATCTTTCAGGGTTTCCACCACACGTGCTACAACTAAAAATAGGCGTACCAATAATATTGTTACGTAACATAAACCCACCAAAGCTTTGCAATGGCACTCGACTTGCCGTAAAAAAAACAATGGAAAACCTAATAGAGGCCACAATCCTGACAGGGCCTTTTGAGGGTGAGGCTGTTCTTATTCCTCGCATTCCCATGATTCCAACAGATCTGCCTTTTCAATTTAAAAGATTGCAATTCCCAATTCGATTAGCATTTGCAATCACCATTAACAAAGCTCAAGGTCAATCATTAGAAAAATGTGGTATTGATCTTAATACTGATTGTTTTTCCCATGGACAATTGTACGTTGCATGTTCGAGGGTCGGTAAACCTGACAATCTATTTATATGCAGCGAGAATTGGACAGCGAAGAATGTTGTATATTCGCAAGTTTTACGCAGTTAATTTGTATTTCGGAACCAAATGAAGCGGTTAATTATCCATCTGAATTTTTAAATTCCATAGATCCTTCAGGGTGTCCACCACACCTGCTACAACTAAAAATAGGCGTACCAATAATACTTTTAAGAAATATCAACCCACCAAAGCTTTGCAATGGCACGCGACTTGCCGTAAAAAAAAAAAAATGGAAAACCTAATAGATGCCACAATCTTGACAGGGCCTTATGAGGGTGAGGCTGTTCTTATTCCTCGCATTCCCATGATTCCAACGGATCTGCTTTTTCAATTTAAAAGATTGCAATTCCCAATTCGATTAGCATTTGCAACCACCATCAACAAAGCTCAAGTTCAATCACTAGAAAAATGCGGTATAGATCTTAATACAGATTGCTTTACCAATGTACAATTGTATGTTGCATCTTTGAGGGTCGGTAAACCTGACAATCTATTTATACGCACAGACAATGGGACAGCGAAGACTGTTGTATATTCACAAGTTTTACGTAGTTAATTTGTATTGTATCTATCTATCTATCTATCTATATAAAAACGAGTTGTGTGTATGCATGTTTGTTTGTTTGTAAAAAGAGCGTTTGCATATGACGTCATTATTAGTACATACGGCTTTGTATATGGACAGACAATGGGAAAGCCAAGAATGTTGTATATTCGCAATTTTTACGTAGTTTGAAACACATATATAAATCTATCTATATTCACAGGTGGGACACAGGGACACAACTACAATGGCGCGTAACTAATATGGCGCGTAACGACTTACGCGCGCGGGGGGGCTTGGGGGGGCGCGAAGCGCCCCACCAACTAGGTGTTGGGGTGGCGCGAAGCGCCACCCCAACAGCTAGTATATATATATATATATATATATATATATATATATATATATCTATCTATATTCACAGGTGGGACATAGGGACACAACTACAATGGCGCGTAACTAATATGGCGCGTAACGACTTACGCGCGCGGGGGGCTTGGGGGGGGGGGGGGCGCGAAGCGCCCCCACCAACTAGGTGTTGGGGTGGCGCGAAGCGCCACCCCAACAGCTAGTATATATATATATATATATATATATATATATATATATATATATATATATATATATATATATATATATATATATATATATATATATATATATATATAGCCAGAAATTCTTAATTTATATTATTTATCTATGTGGAAGAGATACAAAAGTAGTAACACTCAGGGGTGGACTAGTACCAACAAATCTAGGAGGGTGGCTTGGGTGCTGATCCCCAGGGGCGTAATTTTCTATGGGACACGGGGGAGGTAACTGCCCCTCCCAGATCTTAGTCTGCTCCCTCACTCCCAGCTGAAATTTAGTTTCTTTAAAATTTTTGTCAAAACTAAGATAAACTTGCATAATTCAATCATCAACAGAAACGGGTCGATTTTCTTTAGTAAATATTTACCTTGATATTACTATAAAGTATCTTTATCGTACTTTTAAGGGTTATATAGTACATTTATTCATTTTACACTTTTTCCTGCCATTTTCACTTGATTTTGGAAAATTGGCTCCGACTTTGCCCCCCCCCAGGATTTTGAGGAAATTACGCCACTGATGATCCCCAAGCGTATACGCAACCATCTATTTAAGTTTGTTTGTTGTGGGGATATATACTAAAAGTTTAATGGGAGCAAAAAATATAACGTACTTTAGGCACGTTTAAGAAATTACAAAAGTTGCATGGACATCAATTAGAGCAAAGTCTAAAAACTACTCGAGTTTAGTTATGTGTAATTTAAGAATTTTTTTATGGATTGTAAAATAGAAACTATATGAAGCTTTGGCTAATGTTTCTACACGAATTTTGAGCAGATGACCCTTTGCAAAAGCTGTTGAATTGTTCCAAGACTATAGGCTAATTAACTTCAGGGGCAGGTTTATTGTTGCGGCTTTCTTAATTATACCAAATAATCTTAAATGTAGATCTTCAGGATATACTGACTCTTGCAAGTCATAGCTCCAACTGCTTTAAACTATATCACCTATAAGCTACGTTGATGATAGTTGTTGAGACCGATACGATCTAATAGCATTTAAAGTTCATTCACTATTTAAAGCCTCCCTCTTTACACCCTCCCACGAAGTTCTCATTTCCTTTAAATCTTTATTTATGACAGCCTCTCAACCCAGACAAGGACGACCTGCTTTCCGTGTAGCCCCAGACGGTTGGCCAAAAAGGACAATCTTCGGTAATCTGTCATCCTTCATCCGTAGAACGTGGCCTAGCCATCTCAACCTTTCTTTCATTATAGCCCCAGAAAGCGGGATTGAACCACACTTGTCGTACAACCTACTGTTTGAAATACGGTCAGTCAGCCGGGTACCCAGAACAATCCGTAGGCAATTTCTCTGGAAAACATCTAGTAAATTTTCATCTGCTTTTCGGAGTGCCCATGCTTCAGAGCCATATTTGACCACTGTCATCACTGTAGCTTCCAATATTCTAATCTTGGTTTGTAGACTTATCTTTCTATTCTTCCAAACTTTTTTTAACTGTGAAAAAAAACACCCTGAGCCTTGGCTATTCTACTTTTAACATCTTCACTTCTCCCACCATCTTTACTAATAATACTACCAAGGTAACTGAAGCTCCCAACCTGATCAATCTTTTCGTTACCTAATGTCACCTGTTCATCTTCACTTATTCTTAGCCTTAGTGACTTAGTCTTCCTAACATTAGTTTTTAAGCCTATTTTAGCACCCTGAACTCGCAAAACCTCCAAAAATTCATTCATTTTGCTCACACTTTCATCTAATATGCTTAAATCATCAGCATAATCTAAGTCCAGGAGCGTTCTTCCTCCCCATTTGATTCCATGGTCTCCAATTGTCTTTCCTGTGTTCCTTAAAACGAAGTCCATCAAAATGATCCATATAAAGGGGGATAGAACACAAACCTGCTTAACTCCTGATTTAATACAAAACCAGTTGCTAACCTCATTTCCCACCTTAATCGCAGCAGTATTATTCTCGTACACAGCACAAGTCACTTTAATGTATTTTTCTGGTATACCATATAACGATAAGATCTTTGTTAACGCTCTTCTATCAACAGAATCGAAAGCTTGCTCATAATCGATAAAACTGAGGACCAAAGGTGTTTGACAACGAAGGGACTTCTCAATTATTAACCTAAGAGTGAAAACATGGTCGGCACATCCTCTACCTTTTCTAAAACCGCATTGTTCTTCCCTTAAAACTTTGTCTACACCATGTCTCAGTCTAAAAAGTATCATATTACTCAGTAATTTGCTACCTACCGAGACCAGACTAATGCCTCGATAATTACGACACTCACTCTTGTCACCTTTCTTATACAATGGTTTAATTAAGATTTTCCTAAAATTATTGGGTACTTCCCCTTTTTCAAAAATCATGTTCATAGTCTTCAGTAGCTTATTCCTAACCTCAGAGCCACCATATTTAAGAAACTCATTAATCATACTATCAGCACTTGGGGCCTTATTATTTTTTAATCCTTTTAGTACTGTCGCTAATTCTTCCCCACTAAACGAATCTTCCTTCACATCCAAGGCATCACAAACTTTTTCATTTTCATCTATATCTTTTCCTGCAACTGTATCTCGGTTTAGCACATTCTCAAAATGTTCCACCCATCTTTCCTTAACTTTTTCCTTATCACTAATTGTGGCCCCATTTCTATCTTTAACTGGGACTAGTCCGGATTGGCTACTCCCTTTCAATTTATTAACATGCCAGAATAATATTTTACTATTATGCCGTCTAGCCGCATCTTCCAGATGGATTTTATCCATGGCCTCCACTTCACATCTCCTTAGTTCATATTTTAATGCTTTCTCCACTTTCTTTACATTCCTTTTGTTTTCATATGACCTATCACTCAGATGATTCTTATACAAACCCCTTTTACTCTCTATTAGACCTAAAGCTTTTTCACTAATATTCCTAGTTGCAGTCTTAGCACTCTTCCCTAGGACACCATCAGCAACTTCACAAAATGTTTTTCTGAAATTATTCTCAATCTTCCACATTGTCAAATTTTAAACTCTCAAGTTTAGTATTCAACTGTTCCTGGAAGTTTTTCTCAAATTTTCATCCTGGAATCTATCAACATCATAACTTTCCGGGAGGGAGTTACCCTTCCGAAATTTCAGCTTTAAATTAACCTTAGAGACAACTAGATGGTGATCTTTACTTTTAACATCAATAACAGCACTCCTATACACCCTAGTATCTTGTATTGATCCTGCTAGTCTTCTGTTTACAATAACATAATCAATAAGGTTTGCTGTCTTATCATCACGTGAATACCATGTCAACTTATGGGCCATTTTGTGACCAAACACCGTATTGGTTATAACTAGGTTGTTATACCTACAAAATTGCAAAAGCCTATAGCCATTACTGTTTTTTTCCTTCACCAAATTTACCTAGGCTAGGATACCATCTATCCCTATTTCTACCAACCTGGGCACTAAAATCTCCTAGCAAAAACACCATATTTCTACCTGGTACCCTGTCTATTTGCTCCTCTAATTGTAAGTAAAATTCGTCTGAGTCAGTAGTAGCTCCATCAGTTGGTTCAACGGGGGCATATACTACTATAACTGATACCCTGAACTTTTTAGTCATAAAATGAGCACTTAGTATTCTATTATTAATACCTTCCCAGCCTAAACAAGACTTAGGAGCTTCCTTATTCATCATGAGCCCTACTCCCTGTCTATGTACCCCATCCTTTCTGCCTGAGTAAACGAATTCTATGTCACCTAATTTCATGCTTCCTACCCCTGGGATATGAGTTTCTGAAACACCTAATAAATCCAGTTCAAACCGTCTGAATTCGTCAGTCAAAATGTCGATGCGATAGTCCTTTTTTAACGTCGTAACATTCCAAGTTCCAATTTTCATGTTCTTTAAATCTTTGAAATTATTTTAGCCTCAGGAAAAGCAGTGATCCCGGATACCAATGCAGGATGGGGACCAACATATCTTCTCAAGTCTACACCGAAGCGCTTAAGCCGGCTTAGAGCCGGACAGCAAGAAGTCCCTGGGACCTCCAGTAAGTTGGAGGCTTTGTGCAATCCTGGGCCCATCTTGGTCACAACATGGTTTTCAGCACTTGGCGATGCTCTTCTATCAACAAGAGTCGAAATCCTGCACAGACAGTCCCAAGCCTATTACCTCCGACTCATTACAAATACAAATATTATGCTACTACGGGGAGGCAGCCCATAGTAGATAAATTAGCTAGGAAGAGGTTTTTCAGCCCGAAAACGCCCATCAAAACAAACCAAGCCCAGAAAAATATCCAAAAATCAGAATCCAGTACGAGTGCTGTGTTGTTTACTAGGCTATAATTTCCTCAAGGGGCGCCACTCCACAAGTGGGAAAAATTGACCGCAAGTTTCCCAGTCTTGCAGGTACCCCGAAAGGGTCGAGGCAGCCCTATACAGAGGCCGTTGTCCATAAATCTGGATCTTACGCCCTGCCGCAGTTGTCCTCCTATAGAGGATCCTCCCACGACGGTGTTCTGCATCACCATGCAATTTAACCCATTACTGGGAGAAGGTTTGTAACTCATCTGACGTGTGAACACGGCAGTGGTCCCTGTTGAGTGTACATTTGAGGGGCCTTCTTCCTCCTCCACCTGTAATTATGACCCCCAGGGGAGGGTTTCCCAGTTTCTATTATGGACCCCCTTGGGACGATCTCCCCACTCTCATCAGGGGATGAAGTAGGGCCAAATACAATATTCCAGAAATTTAACGTAGAGGTGAAAGGTGTCTGATATAGCTGTACATTTTTAATATTTGTTCTTAATTTTCATAATTCCTGTCTCATTCTTCCTTAATATTTCTTATATTGTGTATGCATATGCGTCTTTGATAAAATGCGATGATTTTCCTATGTTTTTGAAATAAAGGTTGTAAAAGTAATCTTGATTGTAAAATCTAACGATTCTGTTCTGTGAGTTTTAGACAGTTTTATTTTAATGATTCGTCTTAAAGTTTGTCAACCGATTTATTGTAGCGTAACCTACATGTAAATTAACACCAATGGGCTTTAAAAGAACAAAAACTATTTGAGTGTCGTAAAAAGTAACTGTGAGTCTTGACAAAATCTTGGCAAATAGTTTATGTGAATTTCACACGGGTGACCTTTTACACATGGTGATCCTCGTTTTATGAATTATACTTAGTAATTTTTATTAATTAATAGATCAAAAGAATCGATTTTTATGTTGACATTTTATATCTCGTCATTAGATTCAGCACATTGGAGAACCCTACTTTGGGTGTTTCAAGCTCCTATTTACAAAAATGTGGAATTTCGCTTTTTTTTATAAGAATAATCACGGATGCATGTTATTTTTTTTACAGGGGTGATTGTATAGAATCGATAATCCTAGATGATTGTGAGAGGACTCATTTGAAAAGAAATTATGAGTTCTAAAGCTTTTTTAAGACAACCAAAAAGATTGTGTCACGGGGGCGTTGCGTTTTCACCCATTTGTAGCATCAAATTACGATTCCGCGCCACGGAGGACCAGGTTTCTATCGATTGAAAAATCTAAGAGAGCCAATCGCTTTAAAAGTATCAAAGAAGCTATTTATTGAGCTTCCTGGTTGCGGATGAAGTAATGCCCCACGGTGACGCATTCGTTTATGAAAAGTCATACAAGTAAAGGTAGGCTACTTCAGACGGGAAAACCATCAGATATGCATCTAGTGGACGATATCTAATACTTTTTGTGAGCAGGACTCGATGAGTTTTCGGAAACTTTCTTTGCTCAAACTGTTGCTTACTTATTTGAACAAGAAGCTCTGTCAATTTTAAATTTGTTTGGTCTGAATTATAGTTTGCCTCCTTGTTTTTAAACTAAATTTAAAGAAAGTCCCCTTAAAGGTACTTCAGTCGGGAAAACCTTTGGATCTACGCCTAGTCGACGCGTACTCGATCCCAAGGGGTGAACTGATATCATGTACTGTAGTTGTGTAAAGAACAAGAAATACAGTAATTTTAATAGTAATACTACCCAAAGTAGTCGATAAAAATGACCAGACAGTCGGTAAATCTTTCCCCCCTCAACATTTTGGCTAGTGACCGCTCTAGTCAGTACCAAACTAAGTCCACAAGAAGTCATTATTTGTACTTCTTGGCCCCAGCACTCTGTGCACTTCCATCATAAGGTTGCTCTTCTAAAGTTGCTACTAATTGCATATCTTCATATTATTTTATTTAAGCTTTATGTTACTCTGCTATGATAACTCAACCCCCAAAAGCACGACAAAGAATGAAAATAAGTAAAAATGTAAAAATAAATGCTATAGGATGTTCTATACCATACTTTTTGACTAAATTCTATAAATACAATATTCTAAAATTCCTTCTTTTCTTCATTATTTTTATATGCGACACCGTCTCTTTGGCTGCTCAATTTCATATGGTGGAGGAACTTTCTAAAGGGGTGAAGAATAAGCCTGGCACCAGTGGAGTATGGCTTGCTGAGGTGGACGGCGATAGGAAATATTGCCGCTCAGCAGAAGAGGGTGTCTTTGTAGAGAATGGATATCGAACGAGCATTATCATAAAAGAATGCTCGATTCCTAATCATATAATCTCATACAGTGTTCGTTTAATTTTGTTTTATTGAAATACGATTTTACTCATGATCTTTGGATGTTACGATTTTCAGATCTTTACCTCCACTATTTAGATCACACATATTGTCTTCCATTTTCTATTCAGAATTTTCTGCTGTTAAATTTAAATACCATGCTGTTAATGCTTTGACATATGCTTTAAAGACCATGCTTTAACATATGCGTAATAATTTCTGTTCGTTTTAAGTTTTAATGCTGCTCCTTACTTTCAGTCGAAAAAACTGTTTATATTTATTTTTTCATTGTTTTTTTAAATAATGCTAGAAAATCCCTTCATTGAAGTTCTCTTCCCCCATTGCAAATTCCTCCATAGAAAGATCCTCCCACGTACCCCCTCAACTTATTTAAATACCATTTTATACCATTATTAAAATACCATTATTAAATACCAAGTTTAAATACCATGCTGTTAAAGTTAAATACCAAACCAAACACTCTTACAAAACGATGAATTTCAACTGCCTTTTTCAGAATATCTGCTTTAAGTGTACAAAACTTAAAACAAAAACGGAGGTGGGATATGCATATGGTATTTATTCCTACCTTCAGGGCTGAGTGGCCAGGCGAATGAGTGGGCGTGGCATGACTTGTTTTCCACTAATTTCATCACTGTCGCCCTCCAACTTCATCTCCACCACGTTCGTCTCTATCCCCACGACCATCGTCTATATGATGGTTATAGTGATAGCTGCAGCCTAGTAAAAAACGAGCCACGTAATTAAAAATTTAAAACCCTTTTTCAAAAAAATGTTATAAAATTCCGTCCTAAGCCCTCCACTGAAAGGGATCAACTCGTCCACAGTCATACATGCTGCACCAGCTCTTGAACTCCTTACCCATCTCCACTCCATCTCCATCATTATTTTAATTTCTGATAATCTATATTGATTAAATTTGCTCGATTGATCAATATTAAATGATCAAAATATTAATAGATCTTAAATGACCTCTGAAAGACCTAGATTCAACAGCGATGTAATTTGTCTCTATGCACGTGGTTGGGGATAGAGCAATAGGGAACCTTCTTTGACCGTTATGCATATTGCCCATCCTTGTTGAATTGCAGTCACCTTGAGGGTGTTCATAGGGAGGGAGGTATAGTTGTGAGCACAAGCCGACATATAAACTATTTAAAAGAAAAATTGAAATCAATAAGAAAAAATGAACCAAAGAAAACTGGTTGAATTTCAACAAGTAAGTGTGTATGTGTAGCTAAATACCAACTAATAAAATCTTGGCACATGGTACAATACAATTTTTGCACAAATGACCTTTTGCATGGAGTGATATCTATTTGCCAAATTCTGCTTCCAGGTAGAGATTGAACGTTGGCAATCTTTCTTTATTGAAATAACACCTGCAAAGTTTAGATAATGCTTCAGACGGGGATTTCTATGCTGCGTAGTTTTATCATTAATTTTTTTGTCTTATTTTTTTTTAGTATTCTTTTTTGTCTTACAAATTGTAATTAATTATACCAAATTTCAGTAATAAAAGTGAAATAAACTCTTAGCATCGATTCCAAACTTGATTAGAGTGCCTAGGTAAATGACTCAATAGTCGGCTATCAGGCCCCAAGTTTTTAGCGGTATTATATATGTCATAAAAATTATACTGCTATATTGCTATATATTATATATATATATATATATATATATTAATATATATATTAATATATTTTTTATAGTATATTAATATACTATATATTAATATATTTTTTTACAAAGCTAAAGGGCATATCAGGTAATAACACGTGTTTTATTTCTCAACTGCCTTCCAGTTTGAATTGAAATTTGTGTTGTATAAAGCTAGTGTTCGTAATTAAGCAGTTCCATTCTTGAGGCATTACAAAAAAAAATCTGAATAAAGAATTTTTTTTAGAATCTTAAAAAAATTAAGATTTTTCTTTACTCTGCGGTAAAACTATAAACATAGTTAAATAGACTATTTAGTTTTTGGGAAGATACAGTGCTAGAAGGAATATATATTAACATTTTTTTTTTTGACAAAGTTATAGGGCATATCTGGTACTATTTATCATAATAAACTATTGAGCTTCATCTACAAAACCTTTCATTGTAAAAAAAAGAAGTTTTTTATCCACAGGGGGGTTTAAAGAAGTTTTGTTTTTCTCATAGAGGAGAGGAAGCAGCTATGACTGGGGTAAAACAAAATGTTGGTCCTCAAACTCAAAGAATCCTTGATATCATTTTAGGCCCAAATAAAGCCACATCATTCGGCCACAGACTGTAATTTTCAGGGATTTTGTTTTTTTATTCCAACACACTATTTTGCAGTAAAACTAAAAAAGTAGGTAAGAAAACTCTTTAGTTTTGGCAAGACAAAGTGCTACTAAATTCAAATTAGAAATGTTCTTGTTTGCTTTGCATTTCTTTTTTTTTTATCAATCAGTAAGGCATGGGTATTTGAACCAAAAATACTAGCTCTTCTAAATGAGAGTAAATAGCGACAATAAACCTTACGACGAGCATAAATTATTCTATATACAAAAGGGTTGTCAACCCAACTCCACACTCTTTACGCTAAATTTTACGAAAGTTTTACTGAAAGCATTTTGTGCAACAAATATAGCCAGTTGGTAATTACATGGGTTTTATTTCCCAACTGCCTTCCAACATAATTGAAGTGAAATTTTTGTCGTTTAAAGTTAGTGTTCATTATTAAGCCGTTCCATTCTTGAGGCATTGCGAAAAAAGAAAACTTTGAAATCTATTGCCCATGTGTTAAAGCAATTTCTCTTGAATTTTTTTTCGGGAGGGTGACTGGTCAAGTTTTGCTGTAGAATGGGGTTAAGGGGGGAAGCTTCCCTCATATACAGTATAATTCGTGTTTTTTTAAGTTTTAGTCTCACTCTTTACTTCCGTTTGAAAAAGCTGTTTCTTTATTAATTTCTTTTCGTCTTTAATATCCATCTAGGGTCATCTCAAATTTAAGAGATACTACTGTCCCTCAACCACCAATCTAACAGTAAAGTTTAGCTTTATTGTTAAACACTCCCTTAAAATCACTCCCTTAAATCACTCCCTTAAACACTCCCTTAAAATCCATCATTTCCACATCCATGCTAAGTTCAGGTGCGTAGAAGTTTTACAAACCCTTTAAGGATTTTGTTGTTAACTTTAAAACATTTGGTGAAAATCTACAGGGTTTTTCTTTAGCGAAAGGCAATAAAAACTCTAATGTTTTCCTAACTATCCTATAGAGTATTTAGAAAAGAAAACAAACAAGTTGAAAATAGTGACCGAATTTTAAAGGAATAAAAATCGAATACATCTGCGCTTAACGTTAGACGGGAATTTTCTTTCAAATAAAGGCAGAAATACTTAACAACAATATTCTGGGATCACTTAAATATTCACATATTTGTCTAAACTGAACAGTTTGAAAACATGTTGCCTTCCCCCGTCTTTGCTTATAGTTTGTTAATACGAACCGTTTTGTCGAGTGTTCTCTTAAATATAAGGGAGGCTGCGATCTCCCTAGCCCCAGTTTTTCGTGTTCAGGAATAGTTTTTGTATAGCATTTACTTCGAGAATGATTATCATCCCTGAAGAGGTGCATCCCTTAAAATATTTACCAGGTTGAGCGAGCCTGAAATGGCAAAAAAGGATCTTTTCGTTCCAAATTTCCACGTTTTTCGAGAGGATTTCTTCTGACGTATATATGTATAGGGAATCCCCTACCCCTCCCCTTTTTGTGAAGCTAAGCACATGAATGTAATCTTTTTGTTGCGCCCAAACATTTCTGCAATAAGAGAGGAACTATAAGACCAGAGTGCCCGTTTTGCAGGGTTAAACCAAAAATGTTCCTCAGGCGGAAGGTTAGGGGGTAAAAGATCTTCCTTTTAATTTACTATTTTATTCTTCAAGCACACCGCCCCCGCCCGTAGAATAACCATCGCTCCTCTCTAAAACCAAAGTCGGATCTTCGGTACCCGGTTGGAGTCTCTTTGGATCAAGTCAGGGCAGCAGCTTGCTAATTTCAGCACCCAAGAAATTAAAAACATTTCAAAACAAGCAAATAGGATATGAAGAAATGGATTGAATCAGTCGATAAAACTTGCTGAGTTTAATAACGCGAGTTTGGCGCAACCTGTCAAATAACACGTTTTAGATTATTGCTGCCGAATTGTCACTAAATTTTACCTCCAAAAACTCATTTCTCTTAGCCACTAAGATAACCAATAATCAACGCAATCGAAACCGTCTTCAACCCAAATATACAAACTGTGACTCCATTCCGTGTCCTGGGAGGTGATGACCAGGTCCAGCCTTATAAAATACTTAGTATTACACTTATTCCTTGAAAGTTTAAAATAACCGTTATTTTTTCATTTTCGCGTGCAAAGTTTTCGTTTACCAAACTCGTGTTTTGAGAGTTTAGAAATTGGTGTCTTGTTTCTTGAGAAGTAAGGATAGACCCCTAACATAAGTCCCATGAATGACAAGTGTCTTTGTAAGAGGGTGTGGCGCTCTTTCACTATCAAAATTCCTAGAACAAATCTCCTGACTTTGAAATATTTTTTAAGTATTATATATATATCTCCTGTGTCCAAGTTCCACATCAAAGGGTCAAAATATCACAGGTTTAGTTTACTTCAGGTTTTAGGTCACAAATGCTGGAGCCATCGGGGCTATTTGGCACAATTTGGGAAAATCAGTAGACTCTTCAGGGGGGTCATATTTGGACTGCTAAACGGTTTTTCTTATCTGAGCTGACTGTTTTTAGTAACTCGGTCAGCTATGGTTCACAAGCCAAGGAAGCCAATGAATGAAATTAAATAATTGACGGAAACCCAGGGTGAAGGGGTGTAACTGGTTTCCATTAAATTTTTCGAACTGGTAGATGCCGAAGACATCATTGTAGACATTTGAAGACAAAGAGATGACATCGATGCCGACAACGAAGGTAATGGCCCTTTACATAGCCTTTATTGTTATGGTCAATATCAAAATCACCAATGTAATCGTGACGCCGCTGTCAATGTCATTTGTGTCAAATATATCGTCAGTATCTTTGATGTTATTTTCGTCAGTTTTTACACCATTGTTTCACCCTGACCACTGTTACCATCGACGGTGTCTTCTGTTTCACTAAAAACTATGCTGAGTCTGGTTATCGTCATTTAAACAATCAAGAATAACCCAACAAAACTTCGTTTATCTGTTACCCTTATATCAATCTGCCATGACGACCAGTCATCAAGACGTGTCGTTCCATGAATTTCGCTGAGTTGATATTCGCAATACAGAATACAAATGCGCTCACTACCATTGCAGAATCACGGCTGCTGAGACACTTTGCTAAGACACAATTGCGAAAAAAAAGAAAAAAAAAGTGACACTATAGGCCATTATGGAACAAAAAGCTATGGGTTTATAAATAACAGTAAAAAGTTTATCGAATATCCCATCTTTAAAGTAATCAAAAGTGAAAAGGATAGCCTCCTACTGTGAGCAAAAACAGCTAGCTTAAGAAAATGTATTCAATTTTCAGTACCCTCAAACTCATTAGAGCGTTCTACCACCTGTGACAATCACACTGGTAAAAATCTCATTCCTACCCGCTAAGTTTACAGCTAAGACACCAATATTTATCATTAAATATTTTAAATTATATGTCAATGATTTAAGGCGTCCCTGTCAACGAGTGTAATTACCAGATAGGCCGTACTGCGTGGGTTTTAGCCCTATGTAGAAATAATTTTCGATCAAAATCTACCAAAATTTGCATTTCGTGTTATTCTTTGTCATGATTGAGCCGTCTTAGCTGTTCGAGGCCTTTTGTCGCTGGTTATTTGGTTTGGAACGGGGCCCGACTCTGTAAGCTCAGCCAGAGTGCAATAGATTTGAAATCCTTAGGACAGTTGTTTGAGTCATAATGTCGCTGGTTATTTGGTTTGGAACAGGGATCAACGTCGTGACTCTGTAAGCTCAGCCAGAGTCGACCCAGATCTATATGGGTATCTGGAGAAACCTGGGGGAAAACACGGAAAGCATCTCATGACTGATGTCTCAAACCACTCATTGCACTCCCGGTCGAAGACAGAAGATCAGAAGATCGGTACCTGCGCTACGCAGACTTACGCCGAAATTTTTTTTTCATTTATTATGAAAGACGTTTTTATGAAATTCGTTATTATATATTTCATCAAAGTCGTTTTTTGCATTAAGTAATAAGCAATCTTATCAAAGACACATCCAATTTCACCCTGTTCATTATTCTGATTCTTTAAAGAACCCGTTAAATCGAAACAATCTCCTAAAATAGAAACATTTTTCCTTTACAAGATAATATTGCAAGAGCAATTTTTTTTAGTACTTTAGTCTGTCAGAAATGATTGAAAGTTAAAAATCCCCATTTCAAAATCTTTAGAACAAAGAAAGTACCCATCTTTCCTTTTTAGATGATCAATCATACTATACTTTGACAAACCATCTGGAGCTTACAGTTCTACATTTTATAAGACTAAATATCCTCGGAAACATTTTCTTTATCTGTCTTATTTGGCACAAATTAAACAAAGAACTTAGCATCCTTTTCCAGAAAGTTTTTCTCTTTCAGGAATTCCCTAAATCCCCAGCTTTCTCTTTTTCTGACATATTCCCTAGTTCTTTCGACGTCATTTGCAAACTTTCAACTTGGCAACAAAGTATCTCTAGGATTTCTCTATGTTCAAATTGTTTCCGGGATCAATTTCGTTTCTCTTCTATTGGAACGTTGTTTCTAAAAGCTGAGTTGCCAAGGAATAAAAAGAAATGGAAGGTCGATAATTTTCGCAAATAATGTTGGGGAAAATTCTCTGATATTCATACTTTTTTTCCTCCTTTGTAAGAAAGGAAACAGAATATAGTTTTTAAAAAAAACATTTTGCATTGAAGAAGTTTTGTAAGAACGCTTACAGCTACATCTTGAGCTTATAATAAAATTAAAAATAAGTAAATGAAAACACGATAGATTTTACTTACTAAAAGGTTTAACAGCATAATACTTATATTGCACAATTGCCAAAGGCAGAATCAAGCGCAACACTGATTGAGATTAGTCACTAAAATGAGCCTACACGAATAGGGGAAGATACAGAATTGATATTTGGGAGAGTGCACCAATAAAATTTGGAACCCCCATTAGTATTTTTCGACCCTACGATCCCATAAGTACTGCAATTTTCGGCCTTTTGGGGGGATACGTGCCCCTAAAACCAACCTCTTGATCCGCCCCTGTACACCAATACTTTAGGACTAAAGTAGTTTTTTTTAATTTCTAAGGGATTAACATTTCTTTTTAAACTGAACTTCAGTATCCAATGGGCTCCAGAGGTAGGGCCAGTGTTGCCGAATAAAAAACCCTGCTATTGTTGTTGCATGGAAGCCAAACTTTATCTTGCAAACTAATCGAATTACAAATTGGGTAATCGTGGTAACAAGTTAGATAATTGAACAGATTTGAAAACTAGTCTGGCAAACCACTAGTAAAGAAAACATAGTATATGCACCCAACTAAAATTTCAAAGAGCTCAGGTATATTTAAGATCTTCGCCTGCTTAAAAAAGATCCAAAGCCCGAAGCTAGCACGAATAAGTAAATTTAGTAGCTTTATTCGGGAGAATAATGTATGACAGATGAGAAGAAAAACTATATAATTTAATAGCCGAGAAAACAATGGTAATATCAGCCAGTGGAAAAAAAGAATCGAAAAGGACAAAAGCAGATATTTCGACAAGGACCTCTGCCAAGCTGTCTTCAGTGGTAAAAAACAATCTTTTGATTTTTCTTCAAAAGATTAGCGTTTCTTTTTTTATTTTAGTACTGAAGACGGCTTGGTGGAGTGGTCTTGGATCATATTTAACTTATTGTCTTGAACACCACAACAAACATTTACGCCTACCAGGAGTATTTGCAGTAAATCCCCTCACTTCTCAAACATCCCATCAACAAATCAAACAGTTTATGGTAAAGAATTCTAAGTAAGAAGCGACGTGGCAACCGAAATCCTAAAAAATAGAGTATTGGTGACAATAGATACATCAAAAAGATCAAATTCTGATGCTTATTCAAAATATATAAAACTCATCAAGTTCAGCGTTACCCATCAAAAGTTACGAGCGTGGGAAACTGACCCATTTCTTGAAAAAGTTTGAAACGCCCCCAAAACAACAAGTAATCTTAATGAGAATTCCAACATCATATTCAGCATGATGGAGAACTCTGACGTAGAGGTTTCAAGCTCCTATACAAAAAAAAATGTGGAATTTTGCTTTTTTTTTCAGAAGACAGATCACGGATGTTTTTTTTTGTTTTTTTTTTCAGGGATAATCATATCAAAGCAGTGATCTTATAAGATGGGAAGAGGGCTCATTTGATCGTTAATCAAAATTTCTAGTGTCTTCTTTAAGTAAATAAAAACATTGGAGGACTAGTTCTCCCGTCCTATGCCCTTTTTTCCCACAGTTGCCCGATCAAATTTTGAGATAACCATTTCGTCCAGCCCAGTTGAAAGATCTAATAACTATGTCTTTGAGGATAACTTGACCCACCACGGTCCCCAGGGGAAGGACTGCTATGAACTTTGCCCATTGTTTACATATAGTATCGGTTATTCGGAAGTATACAAATATTTTCGAGGGGGGTGTCCTGGGGGGATTGCGTGGGAGTATCTTTCCATGGAGAAGCTTTTCTTGGGGGAAAGAAATTATCCATTGAGTGGAGTCGGATTTTCCAGCATTATTGAAAGAACAATCAGAAATTAAATACAAAAAACAAGCTTTTTTCTGCCGAAAGTAAGGAGCAACAGTAAAACTTAAAACAAACAGGTATTTTTACACATATGAGGGCGGTCGGCCTCTCCTCAATACCTTGCTCTTTATGCCGAAGTTTTTTTCAGAACATTTAATAAAGTTTATTACTAAAATTAAACGACCCTTGTGTTTCAGAGGTCATTCTTAAATAATTGGGAAAAAAGTCAAACTTAGCGTAAAGAGCAAGGTATTGAGGAGAGGGCAACCCCTACCCCCTATATACGTAAAAAGTTCTGTTTGGTTTAAGTTTTAATGTTGCTCCTTACTTTCAGTTGAAAAGACTTTGTTATTTTTGATTTAATTTTATTGAAAGAAATCAAGGGTCCTTTCACTGAACTTGTGCCGGCTACTGTTGTGTTTGTACTGATGAGCCCAAGTAAATTTTCCATATCAAGTATAATGACCGCTTTATAATAGTGGACGTCATATATACTTAGTCCGTGCGTCACATCTTCAGCATAGAAATGCTTTGCGTGGTATAAGGCTGGATTCGCGAAAAATTTGTGTTTGAAACAACCAAAACAAAAACCTTTAAAAAACGTTGTTTCAAGGATGTATAGACTTAAGATGGATCCAGAGAAAAAATTTCGATTTCCTTTTGAACATTAAGAGTCCAGCCCTAATCGTCTGACTTGTCACCAAATAAGGTTAATAAGCCAAGAATAGTACAAACCAAGAAGAAGAAGGCATAAGGAGTGACAATATATTTTGTTGCTCCTCTTTCCGCTCCTATAAAATCGCATAACCCTCCATCCCTTTAATGCCAGTACTGGTTAAATGTCTTGAAAAGCAATTCATTTCAGGGTTGCTAATATAATAACGTTGGCAATAGAATTTTAGCTTACTGACATCAAGAAAAAAAATAGAAAAGTTTCAACCAAACTCAAAATTCTTTTCCCCGAAGAAATTTGCTTTCTAAGACCTTTTTATTCCAAGAACAGTAAGCAGTTTCACTGAATTAGTAAACATTTCTAGGAAGACGACGACGAAAAACATTAATTGAAGACAATAAAGAAAAGCAAGAGATCCTCACTTTTGATACTGTTATTTATTTGCTTTTTATAAATGAAAAGTATTGATGTAGGAAAAAGAATCTTAAAGAAAAGCAGTAGCGCCTTTAAATGGCACAGATAATGCAACAATAAATGTTCAATTTACAAGGATCTGGGTCAGGGAAGAGGATTGCTCCTTTTACTCTCCTTATAGGTACGCAACTGTTAAAAGCAACCGAAGTCTCAAAACTTATAGCAATAAGAAAGTTCTGGCTTTTAAGATAGAGATACCTGTGATTGATGATTATGACGAGATTCTATGGGTGTTTACAAAACCCAAACGCCTGCCCTTCCTTTATAGTGGTATTGCTGTGTGTTTTTTATTATTCGTTAGGACAAGATCTCAGTTCTTAAAAAGATTTCCGGGAATAACTCCAATTAAGCGCTGACTATGTACAGGGTAGGTACCTCACGTATGGTATATTCCTGCTTGGTGAGACTAACCAACTACGACTAGAGTCTTAGGAAGCAGGATCAAGTCTAAGCGGTTATTTAATTGCCCAAAAACAAGAGGTTAAACGCCACTGGACCACATAGCTACTAACATGTCTTTATTCTATAGGAAACCATTAATAGACCCCCCCCCGAAAAAAGGAGGATTCTGATAATTCACTCTGAAACTGCAACCTACAAGCAAAGTCCGGGTCAAGTATACTCCTGAAACAAATAAGACGAGACGGCCAATCATAAATGGCGGATTATTAGGTTTCGGTAATAAGCTAACGACTGAAAACGGAACCACATAAATTCTAAGACTAATGATGATGAAATTACCACTGCTTTTCAAAAAAAAGAATTCTTGGCAAGTACCATTTCTATTTTCCTGAAAAAGTTAGCAAACGTTTTTCGGCAGATCATCCGCAGGTTACAAAAGAAATCAAAGCCCTAAACAGGAACATGACACAACTTTTCAGGAAAAAAAAACACAAAGAAGCGACTACCCTGAAGAATAAAATCAGAGAAATGACCCTCCAGACAGCGGTAGGGTACTACCAAAAGGAAATATCTCATTTACTGGATTCTAAGTTTGGACAGTGGTAAAAAAGGTAAAGCAAATGACAAGTAAATCATAGATTCGACTGGATTTTGGCTACGATGAGCCGGATAAAGAAACTGCAGACTGTCTAAACACTCACCTGGAAGCGATTGTTCAGGCTCTAGGATTCACATCTAAAATGTCAACATGGAGATTACTATGCTATTAAACAGACGCAGTTTCAACTTAATATGATACTTGCTAGATCTTCAAATACTATTTGATTGAGAGAATGTTGCACCTGCATATGCAATTTGAAGGACGATCCCTCGGTCACACCTGCCGTTTTGGGTTAGTGTACCACCTAGAGACTTGAATTCGCTAACTCCATCGATTTCCGTTTCTCCAAGCTTAAGACCACCAGCAGCTGAAGTGATAAAACCGTTTGCATCGCCTTGGTCTTCTTCTAATTAGTCTGAAGGCCTGTTTGGGAGACTTTTGAAGCCAGCTCCTTAATGTTCCGTTTCATATAATCTGTGAAATGAGTAAAAAGGTCTTTGTCGTCGGCATTGTAGCCGTAAAGTCGTCTCTGTGGATTTAACTGTACACTGCCAAAGAAGTTGCAAGAACTTAGCACAAAGTCGATGATTACAATAAATAAGATTGGAGACAACAATCGTCCTTGCCTCAGACCAGACTCAACAGTATACCATTGCATCCATCCCTTTTACGTCTGTACTGAGCACAACTGCCCTTCGTAAAGGATTTTAATCATCTTTATAGCTTTTCCAGGAATTCCATAAAACCAAAGAATTTTCCACATTGCTCGACTGTGGACTGAATCAAAAGTTCTCCGAAATTCTATGAAAAACAAAATGATCTGTACCTGCCATTCATTTTATTCTTCAAGCAGTATCCGGAGGGTAAAGACAAGGTCGCAACGCGACCAACTTGACCTAAAACCATGTTGTTCGTCTGTTAGCACAAAATCTACTTTTCCTTGAATTCTATTCAATATTATTTGGCAGAGAACCTTACTTCCAATCGCCTGAAGTGTTATCCCCCTGCAGTTATCGCATACTGATTTTTTTCATTTCTTGAAAATTTTGACAATCATGCCCTTTTTTCCATTCAGATGGAGTGGCCTCAGCACTCTAAAATCCTCGTAAGTAGTATAGAAGTGGTTTCTTGATAACCTTTCTACCATATTTAAGTAGTTCAGATGGGGTTCCGTTGTGAAAGATAGGAACGGGGACGCAATTAGCTATCTAAATTAGTTATTCTAAAGAGAGATGGGCAAAACAGTTTGAGAATATGCTAAATCATGATAATGCGAAGAGGTGATGTTGGGTAGCGAAAAGATCGAGCAAGTGGATAGCTTCACTTACCTAGGTAGTATCAAATAATTCGTGATAACAAACTGTAAGTAAGGAGTGACTCGGCATAATAGTAACTAAAACTCTAAAAAATAGAACTTGGATAACAATGTATACATTAAAAAAATTGGCTTTTTATGCTGATTCAAAATATATAAGATTTATCAAGTTTAATGTCACCCATCAAAAGCTATGAGCCTAAGAAAATTTCCGAGATTTTGGAAAAAGAGGATAAACACCCCCAAAAATTCAGGAAATCTTAATAAAATTTGCAACATAAGATTCAGCGTATAGGATTACCATGCTGCAGAAGTTTCAAGCTCCCATCGGCAAAAATGTAGAATTTTGTATTTTTTGCCAGAAGAAAGATCACGGACAAGTGTTTATTTTTTTTCTTTGATTTTGTGACAATATTATAATCGATCTGACACTAGACAGAGTAGTTGACTGAGGTTATATGGCTGGAATGCATCAACGCATATCTCACGAGGTTGGCTTTGGGGGCCGACATCCAGCAAGTCCTTGGTTGGCTCACTTCTTTGAATATCATTAACCCAGCAGAGCTGTTGACCTTTGATTTGTTCTTTGATGGTACGGGAGCAGTGAAATAGTTTACGGTATTCTTCATTAGGTCAAATTAGATATTCCCCGCTGTGTGGCGGAGGCATTTAGTTCCAAACGCGGAGATGATTCATTCATCATAAGCTTCCATTGACCAGATTTCACTGATTATTAGAGAGTTAAAGAGACACCTTCAAAGATGTCGAAGATGCTTTGCTTTTCCAGATTAGTAGTAAGCCTCTGAAGGTCTAACAAGCCAAGCCAAATCTTCACCTGATCGATTTTAAGTGCCCAGTGTTAGGAGTTCGGAGGCTGCCTAGGTAGGCAAAGGAATCAACGTTTTCAATTGACTCTCTTCTAAGAGTTATCTGTACAGATGTTCTTAGTTTTGGTTGTATTAGTGGTAATTTCGAAGACTTCAGTTGTTGACACAAGTTCATCAGTGTCTGCTTGAAGAAGGTTCTATTTGCTCAGTTTTCACAATATCGTCTGCGTATACCAGTTCGTCAATTAGCTTATCGCCAACTGTTAGCGGTAAGCGATAACAACCCTGCAAAACGCCTGCTGATGTAAGAAATTCATCTGTTAGTCCTTCAGGCTTCAGTTCAGTCCTTCAGGTTTGGACCTGAATTTTGAACTTTGAAAACATACCCTTAATAAAATAAATACCATGTTTTCAGGGACTCTTTTGCGTGGCAGAACATGCAAGAGTCCCTCACGGCATAACGAATCTTTTGGTTTGTTTTGACTAGTCTACAGTTGCGATAATGTTCAAAGTCGAGTTACTGATTTAAAAAAGCACAACAGCAATTTTCTCAAAGAAAAAGAAAAACGCTATACGATATTTAAAGAGTCATCACAGCTTTAAAAGTTCTCAAATTTGTACTGTTTATCCTAGCAGAATTCGATTTCATACTTTTCACTATTTTAACCACTTCATCATTAGTGAACTTTCCAAACTTGAACTCAACACTGTCTCATTGCGAATCCACGAATTCCCCACCAAGAATTTTTTTCTTGTTATGTCTTAGACTCTCTTGAACAAACAAGCTAATTTGAGAATAAAACCGGTCGAAATGTTTCGCTACTGTATTTTTATCACTCACAGAACTTCTCAAATTTATCAAACAGTTCGTGGTAATGAACTGTAAGCATGGAGTGACCCGGCTCAATAGTAACCAAAGCTCTAAACAGCAGAATTTCGATACCAATAGTTACATCAAAAGAATCGTATTTTTTTTTATGGTTTCAAATATATAAGTTTTATCAACTCTAGTCTTACTAATAAAAAGTTAAGAGTCTGAGAATATTTGCCATTTTTTCAAAAAAAGGAGGAAAACAACCCCTAAAAATTATAAAATCTTAATGAAAACCACATCATCAGGTTCAGCGTGTCAGAGAACTCTACGATAGAGGTTTCAAGCTCTTATCTGTAAAAATGGGATGTTTCTATTTTTTTGCCAGAAGAAAGATCACAGATGCGTGTTTATTTATCTATTTTTTTTCTTCCAAAGGATAATCGTATCGATCCAGTAGTCCGAGAATATCGAGAGAGGACTTACTCGAACGGGATTTAAAAGTTCTAGTGCCCTTTTTTAAGTGAACAAAGAAATTGGAGGGCAACTAGACCCCCTCCCACGCTCATTTTTCCCAAAGTAACCCGATCAAAATTTTAGATAGCCCTTTTTTCACCCTAGTCAAAAATGTAATAACTGTGCCTTTGAGGATGACTTAATCCCCCACAGTCCCCAGGGGAAGGTGCGAACTTTGCCCATTGTTTACCTATTGCATTGGTTATTGACTATCCCAAAAAATTTGAGGGTAACTAGGAATAAGGAATCCTTTATTTCTATGACTATCTACCTTAGTTCTGCCCTAGGAATGACGCATGGACAGATGATAGACACGATAGAGTTATCCAAATGAACTGACATCATTTTATTTACAATCCTAAAAAGGGCTTATGCCAGATTTGCCTCTCACTCACTAGGACTATCTCTCTTGGCTTTTTCTACAATTAGCTATGGCTTCATACCCACAACTACTTGATTTTCATTCCGTCCCCCCCCCCCCCTTTTTCAAAAAAATTCGTCCGATCAAAATTTTTAGATAGCCATTTTGTTCAACATAGTTGAAAGGCCGAATAACTATGCCTTTGGATAGGAATCATGATCCTCCTTAAGGAAAGTTCTTTAAGTTACAAAATTTATCCATTGTTTATGTATAGTATTTGTTATCGGAAAGTATGCATACACTTTTCGGAAGGAGGGAGCAAATTTTCTGATGGTGGGATTTTCAACAGGGATAATTTTCCATGGGGAGGAAAGTTCCCAGAGAGTGAATTTTCCAGGGGAAATTCTACACTAGGGGGATTTGTAAAAATTCCTGTACGAAATTCGTCTCATGTCTTGATTTCCCTCTGCCAACTAGCTTTTACTCGTGGAGATGCTATGGGTAATTATCCGGGGTGAATCGAACTGTTCGTGGTAGAGAACTACAAGTAAGAAGCGACTTGGCTCAATAGTAACCCAAACTCTAAAACAAGAGCCAAGAGCTTATATGGCACTTGTGACGAGGTCAGAGGAGCCAAGAGCTACTTCCCACTAAGTTTCATTACGATCTCACCATTCTAAACATTTTCCAAGGTTTCCGGTTTCCCCCGCCAACTCTCCCAATGTCACTAGATCTGGTCGGGATTTAAAATAAGAGCTCTGAGACACGAGGTCCTTCTAAATATCAAATTTCATTAAGGTCCGATAACTCGTTCGCAAGTTACAAATATCTCTTTTTTCTAATTTTTCTTAATTAACCGTCCTTCCACTCCCCCAGATGGTCAAATCGGAGAAACAACTATTTCTAATTTAATCTGGTCGGGTCCCTGATATGCCTGCCAACTTTCAGCGATTGCTATATTGATCACATATCTAGTTTCGGATCTTCTTCATGTAAAAATTGGCATTGTCCGGGATTCAAACCTTAGACTTCTCGCACCATAAGCGAGAATCATACCCCTAGACCATAAGCCATACTTAACAAGAACATTCGTTTATTTTACCCACTAATAAAATTCTTCTCAACTATCTTGTTCGCTCAATACCCCCCCCCCCAGATGACCAAATTGGGGAAGAGTCTATTTCTATTTTAATCTAGTCTGGTCCTTGATACGCCTGTCAACTTTTATCGTCCTAGCTTATCTGGAATTGGAAGCCCAAACTAGTAAATCCCCCCCCACTCCCCCAAAGAGAGTGGATCCGGTCTGGTTATGTCGATGACGTATCTAGGACATATGCTTATTCGTCCCACCATGTTTCATCTCGATCTCTAGACTCTAAAGGTTTTCCAAGATTTCTGGTTTCCCCTCCAACTCCCCCCAATGTCGCCGGATCCGGTCAGAATTTAAAATACAAGCTCTGAGACATGAGTTCCTTCTAAATATCAAATTTCATTAAGATCTGATCACTCGTTCGTAAGTTAAAGAACCATTGTTTTTTCTACTTTTTAAGAATTACGACCCCCCCCCAACTCGCCCAAAGAGAGCCAAATCGTTCTGGTTATATCAATCACGTATCTAGGACGTGTGCTTATTCTTCCCACCAAGTATCATCACGATTTCTCCACTCTAGGCGTTTTCTAATAGTTCCGGTTTCCTCCTCCAACTCCCCCCAGTATTACCGGATTCAGTCAGGACTTAGAATAAGAGCTCCGAGACACGACTCCCTTCTAAATATTAAACTTCATTAAGATCCAATCACCCGCTCATGACCTAATTTTTCCGAGTTACCGAATTAAGTGCCCCCCCAACCCCCCCAAAGAAAGCGGATCTGGCCCGGTTATTTTAATCACGTATCTAGGACTTGTGCTTAATCTTCCCATCAAGTTTGATCCCGATCTCTCTACTCTAAGCGTTTTCAAAGATTTCTAGTCCCGCCAACTCCTCCCAATGACACTGGATCCGGTGGGATTTAAAATAAGACAACTGAGTTATGAGGTCCTTCTAAATATCAAATTTCATTAAGATACGATCACTCCTTCGTAAGTTGAAAATACCTCATTTTTTCTAATATTCAGAATTAACCCCCCCCCCCCAGCTCCCCATAGAGAGTTGAACCATTCCAGCTATGTCAATCACGTATCTAGGAATTGTGCTTATTTTTCTCACCAAGTTTCATCCCGATCCCTCCACTCTAAGCGTTTTCCAATATTTCAGGTTTCCCCCTCCAACTCCCCCCAATGTCACCGGATCCGGTTGGGATTTAAAATGAGTGCTCTGAGAAATGATGTCCTTTTATATATGAAATTTCATTAAGATCCGATCACCCGTTCGTAAGCTAAAAATACCTCATTTTTTTATAATTTTCCAAATTAAACGTCCCCCACTCCCCCCTCTCAGATGGTCGTATCGGGGAAACGACTATTTCTAATTTAATCTGGTCTGGTCCCTGACACGCCTGCCAAATTTCAATGCCCTAGCTTACCTGGAAGTGCCCAAACTAGCAAAACCGGGACCGACAGAAATTGCGATCGCTATATGTCACTTGGTAAATACCAAGCGCCATAAAAAACTAAATGTTGATATCATTAGACACATCAAAGAATCAGCTTATGGTTCTAATTCTAAATATAGAATTAGTTCCCCAAATATCACGAATTTTTGTTACATGGGAGAATTTCTTCCATGGAGAAATATCTCCCGGGAAAAGGGAATTTTCCATGGAGGGGGAACTGTATTTTCCAACATTATTAAAAAAAAACATCAGAAATTATACACATATAAAAAGTTTTTCAACTGAAAGTAAGGAGCAACATCAAAACTTAAAACGAAAAAAAAAATTACGTATATGAGGGGGATTGCCTCTCCTCAATATCTCGCTCTTACGCTGAAGTTCTTTTTTAAACTTTTAAAAGAGGTATTATCCTAATTAAACAGCCTTTGTGATCCAGGAGTCATTCTTAAATAACTGGAACAAAAATCAAACTTAGGTTATTATAAAATTATTATTAGTTAAAAAAAAGTAAAATTAATATACAAATTTCGTTTTAATTATTCATGTACGGTGAGCCAAATTCAAAACCTACATTAATTGAAAAACATTCAGAAATTAAATAAAAAGCAAGTTTTTTATCTGAAAGTAAGGAGTGACATTAATACTTAAAACGAACAGAAATTACATATGAAGGGGGTTGCCTCCTCCTCAACACCTCGCTTTTTACGTTAAAGTTCGAATTTTGTCTCAATCCTTTAAGAACGACTCTCAAAACACCCGGGTCGTTTAATTGGAACAATAAGAAGCTTTTTTCAAAAGTGATAAGAAAGTTTAGAATAAAGAGTGAGGTGTTGAGGTCTTTGACTTTTGAATCTCAAAAAAGAACTAGAACTATACATTTTCAATCAAATGAGCCTCCTCTAAAGTTCAAACGACCACACCTTCCACAAATACCTTATATGCCCCCGGGCATGATCAACAACCCTTGTCCCCAGACTCTGGGAGGGTTATGTCAACTTCAATGGGCTTGTTATGTGATCTTTGGACTATTTCCGAACACATAGCTATGTCAAAATTTATATCAGATACACTTTGAGAAAATACAGCGTGTGGGAGAAAGCTCCCCTCTGATCACTTTGACTCTTAAAAAGGGCCCTAGAACTTCTGGTTACTAGTCCAATGGGTCTCCTCCGAGAATTATATGGCCCCTTTTCTATAAGAACCTTATATGCTTCCAGAGAATAACTTACAAACCGTGCCCATAGGGCTGTGGGGAGGGTCATCCTCAAAGACCTAATTTTCTGACCTTTCAACTATGCTGAACAAAATGGCTATCTCAAAATTTATATCGGATGTGTTTGGAGAATTGATGGACGTGGGGGGGGATGTCCACTTGATTAATCTTGTTATTACCGAACGTCATCTCTTTGCTTTCATTTATTCCTAGTCTTAGTATCATTCAATTTAGTATCAGCTACTTATCAGCTACTACTTATCAGCTATTCAATTTTGGATCAATCATTTAGAGATATTTTCATTAACAACAGTTTGATCAGAAACAAACATTTTAAAACTTACACTTTCTAAAATGTAAAATAAATTCGTGATGAAAAAAAGAGGATAATTCCAGTCAGTGAAAAAAAGAGATGATAGGTATGCCGATATTACCGTCTAGACCTCCGCTCTACTGTCCTCAGTGCATTATAGTAACTAAAAATTAAAACTGTTTCACCATTGCTTAAAGGGGGAATCTTCTTATTTAGGGTTTATTTTTTAGGCTTGTTGTTTTTATTTTGTACTACAGACTTGTGTGCACTAGGGACGGTTAAGCGGTGGTTTCGACCGATATTTCCACATATTTACCCTTTCTTTTTCACTAACTGAATTGTTTTATTATTCCTATTTTATTATTTTTTTTTTAATTCCTCGTTTTTTATTCTTCCTATTTTTTCATTTTTCATACATAGCCAGTTTGGTCTTAGAAATGTTTTTTTTTTTTTTTCTGAAACCTGCTTATTCAGGTGTATGCACAGGAATTCTTGCTTGACCATGATAATACCACTAATGAATTAGCAGCATGAATGATATTGTACTATAATAATAACACACCAATGATATTAATTCATTAATGATCCCCTTATTGCAGTAGCTTCCAAACCGTAACTAATCATAAATTCTACAGATGAAAGGGAAAATTCAGAATCATTGATCAAACAGTTCGTGGTAACGAACTGTAGTAAGGAGCGACCCGGCTCAATAGTAACCCAAACTCTAAAAAATTGAATTTTGATATCAATAGCTACATAAAAAGAATCGCATTTTAGTGATGATTTTAAATATATAAGTTTCATCAAGTTTAGTCTTACCCATCAAAAGTTACGAGCCTGAGAAAATTTGCCTTATTTAAGAAAATAGGGGGAAACACCCTCTAAAAGTCGTAGAATCTTAACGAAAATGACACCATCAGATTCAGCGTATCAGAGAACCCTGCTCTAGAAGTTTCAAGCTCCTATCTACAAAAATGTGGAATTTTGTATTTTTTGCCAGAAGACAAATCACGGGTGCGGGTTTATTTGTTTGTTTTTTTTTTTTTTTTTTTTTTTTTCCCAGCATCATCGTATCGACCAAGTAGTCCTAGAATGTCGCAAGAGGGCTCATTCTAACGGAAATGAAAAGTTCTAGTGCCCTTTTTAAGTGACCAAAAAAATTGGAGGGCATCTAGGCCCCCTCCCACGCTCATTTTTTCCCAAAGTCAACGAATCAAAATTTTGAGATAGCCATTTTGTTCAGCATAGTCGAAAACCATAATAACTATGTCTTTGGGGATGAATTACTCCCCCACAATCCCTGGGGGAGGGGCTGCAAGTTACAAACTTTGACCAGTGTTTACATATAGTAATGGTTATTGGGAAGTGTACAGACGTTTTCAGGGGGATTTTATTTTGTTTGGGGGTGGGACTGAGGGGAGGGGGCTATGTTAAAGGATCTTTCTTTGGAGGAATCTGTCATGGGGGAAGAAAAATTCAATGAAAAGGGCGCAGGATTTTCTAACATTACTATAAGAAAACACTGAAAAATAAACATGAAAACGTTTTTTCAAATGAAAGGAAGGAGTAGCATTGAAACTTAAAACGAACAGAGATTATTACGCATATGAGGGGTTCTAAAAATACTTTAGTATAAAGAGCGAGGTATTTAGGGGGAGATAAATACCTCGCTCTTTATGCTAAAGTATTTTTACTAATTACAACTATTTATTCTACGGCCTTTCTGATTCAGGGGTCATTCTTAAAGAATTGGGACAAAACTTACGATTTAGTGTAAAGAGCGAGGTATTAACGAGGGTACAAACCCCCTCGTATACATAATACAAATATAAGATTATGAAAGTTTGTTCTGATCAAAACTAAGAGAAAGCCATTTAGCCAAAAAAAGAATTAATATACAAATTTCATTTGAATAATTTATGTGCGGAGAGCCAAAAACAAACATGCATTAATTCAAAAACGTTCAGAAATTAAATAAATAAAAAACTAATTTTTTTAGCTGAAAGTAAGGAGCGACATCAAAACTTAAAACGAATAGAAATTACTCCGTATATGAAATGGGTTGTTCCCTCCGCAATCCCTCGCTCTTTACGCTAAAGTTTGACTCTTTGCCACAATTCTACTTTTTAAAACAATTAAAAGCTTTGGCGTAAAGAGCGAGGGATTGCGGAGGGGACAACCCATTTCATATACGGAGTAATTTCTGTTCGTTTTAAGTTTTAATGTCGCTAAAAAATTTCAGCTAAAAAAATTAGTTTTTTTTTTATTTAATTTCTGAACAAGGAGACATGAGAGCTTTGGGTGTTGCGAAAAATTAATCACGGTATAATCTATGCTCAGGGTTGAAAAATTATTCTATAAACATTATTATTGCTTTCAAATAAGTTCCTTTGGATACAGCAAAATGTATATCTAATATCCAGTTTTAGAGAAACAATTCTGATGGGCCGTAATTATATGAATATATTCAATTATAATTTTCATGTTTCCGAGTGAAGGTCCTAGTTAGCCAAAAATTTCCCTATACGAGGGAGGGGGAAGTTATATCCTCCAGATTTTTTCTCAGACATCACAATGGAAATTGCCAAATAAAATAACGATAAGTAGTCGAATTTCCGATTTCACTCTGTCGTATAATTAATTATGACTGAATTACGCACTAATAAAGTAATTTTTAAAGAAAGATCTTTTAGTTTTTATTTTAAATTGGTATTTTCTTCTTTTTTTTTTGTTTGCATTAAAATCTTCGTTGGATTTGACCGCACTGTTGACAGCATGTTGGATTTGAATTATACACAATAAAGAAATTTTTAAAGAAATATCTCTGATTTACTTGTAAACTGGTATTATTTTTTTTTTGCATTAAATTCTTGGTCGAATTTGACCAAAGTTCGTCGAACAACCGGATAGTTCGATTCAAACCGATTCTTCATTCAAACCGATTCAAACCTAGTTTAGTCTGATCAACAGGAATATCATGAGAGCAGCTACACAAAGAGACGCTCAACAATAAATAAAGGGCGGTAATTATTCAATATTATGTAGGCTATAACTACAAAAATTTTCTGTTAAAATAAGCCCCTTTCTTAAAACTTTACCCCTCTCCTAGGGAAACTACGTCAACTCACACAGAAAAACATTTTTCATACCAAAGACGCCACCAGGAATACTTTCCTGGAGAGGAAGGGCTCTTTTCCAGTTAACAGGATTAATGGTAATAACTGAAATCACTCTAAACATGTTGATAGGTAGTATTATCGGTGCTTATGTATTATACCACACATAGTCGAGATGTTTGTTGAACTTAAGATCTGAGAAAACCGGTTTCATAGCCACAAAGACTAATGATAGGTGACACAATGCATTGGACAAGCATAATTTCGGCTATATATTTGTACATTAGGGTGTGGGGTGGTGGTGACAAGGTTAGGTTACTTTACAACCCCCCTCCCAATGTGAAAATATGTAGCCAAAATTATATCATTATATAAACTAAAATGTTATATTTTCATCATGTTTTGGTATATCTTATTATGATTAACCTAACTTCACTTCTTGAGTGTGTTTGGTATAATACATAAATACCGTATTATCTCCATCGAAATAAAAAAAAACAAAAAACTTGGTTTTAAGTGCAGTTGAGGACAAAAAGGGGCAAACACACAAGGGGCTAGAGTAAGAAAGAAAATGTCACCTGTTACTTTTTTTCCTGTTACTAAGTGGGGCCTATTACATCATTGGCCCCTTCCGGATGGTGCCCATGATCTTCCCTAGTTCGAAACACTAATATATAAAAAGGGTATAAACAAAAATAGAACTTAGCGTTTCTGGGGCACGTGTTTGTTAAATTTCATCAGAATGCTTAAATAATAAAAGCGAAAGTAGTAACAAAGAGTTTCGTGCTATCGATTCGTTTAACTAAAAACACTGTTGCTATGCGCTTCTTTTTTCTTTTTTTTTTTTTTCTTCTTTTTTTTGCTGCTAGTTTCCGTGCCAAAATATCAAATCAATTAATACACAATGTTATCTTTGCCAAATGAAAATTGAGTTTGCAAATACAAAAGATGCAAGCAAACTGGTTTCTTTAAGAGATAAAAAGTGTATGTTTGCAACAATTGCAAATAGTACGTGGGTTGCAACTTAACGCTGCTATTATGTTTTTTAGGGAAGGATCAAATTTTTGGTGATGAGCTATTTGGCATTAGTATTAACAACAGAGAGTATAATACTCCATTCTGAGCTTTACATAGATTCTTTTTTTTTGGGGGGGGGGGGGGACAGGGAGAGAAAAAAAATCCAAACTTACGAATTAAAAAAATATATGGGAAAATATTTGAGGAGAGGGGATGAGGCAATGAAAGTTCGGCAGGGAAGATTTTAATTACTTGAGCCCCCTCACTTGCCTACACATTTAACTTCATTAAGAAATAACACTGTGATTTTAAAAATTAATTCATATTTGAGATTACAATTTTGATCTTTGCTTTGAGCTAATTGTTATTTTTTGGTTAGATTGGTTATCGATTTAATGATTTTCATGAAATTTTAAATTTTGAAGTATTAGTAAATGATGACAGTGATGAGAAGTGACGTAATATCCAACATTTGGATTTCCGGTTGTGAAGTTAAACATTATCTTTGGAACAAATGTTGATGTTTCCGCTCCATTAAATTAAGAAAAATCTTAGAATTTGAATTTTTCAACTGTTGAAAAAAAGGACGTAATATCCAACATTTGAATTTTCGGTTGTGAAGATAAACATTACCTTTGGAACAAATGTTGATGTTTCCGCTCCATTAAATTAAAAAAATATTTTTAGAATTTGAATTTTTCTACTGTTAGAAAAAAACTACTTAATACCCAACATTTCGGTTTTCGGTTGTGAAGTTAAACATTATCTTTGGAAAAAATGTTGATTTTTCCTCTCCATTAAATTAAAAAAAAAAACTTCTTAGAATCTGAATTTTTCTACTGTTGAAAAAAAAAATAAATGATGTAATATCCAACATTTGGTTTTTTTAGTTGTGAAGTTAAACATTATCTTTGGAACAAATGTTGATGTTTCCATTAAATTGGAAAAAAATCTTTTTGAAAACAACTGTTGAAAAAAAATAACGTAATATCCAACAATTTGGATTTTCGGTTGTGAAGTTATCTTTGGAACACATGTTGATGTTTCCGCTGCATTAAATTAAAAAAAAAACTTTTAAGAATTTGAATTTTTCTACTATTGAAAAAAATGACGTAATATCCAACATTTGATTTTTTGGTTGTGAAGTTAAATATTATCTTTGGAACAAATGTCGATGTTTCCGTTCCACTAAATTAAAAAAAAATCCTTTTGAAAAAAATGACGTAATATCCAACATTTGAATTTTCAGTTGTAAATTTAAAAATTATCTTTGGAACAAATGTTGATGTTTCCGCTCCATTAAATTAAAAAAAAATCTTAGAATTTGAATCTTAGTTGCTTGCTCGTCGAATTTTACTGTTAAAAAAAGAAGCCTTTATTGGCTCAGTTGATTTTGTTCCTTTATTTATAGCTACAAAACTTTACATTCTTGAACTACAAAAAAAGAGGAAGTACTTGCAAAAGAAAAAACAAATCTCGTGACTCTAGAACCTTTCGTTTTTACTATTGGTTTAAAATGCCACACAGGATAACCAGTTGAACAGAATTTAAATTCAATTCCTTTTTATTGCCTTAAAGTTTTCCACAAAAACCAATCAGGTTTTAATTACGGGCTTTTCTTTCTGTCATACGCTTAAGGAATAATGTCAATGGCTTAAAAAAAATTCATAACAGATATAAGCCAGTGAAATTAAAGCACATTTTTTTTTTAACCACGAAATTATAGGAAAGTAATACATGTTTTTTTCTCTTTGTAATTACCCTGTCAAAAAAAGAAAAAAAAAACAGTTCGAATTACTCTATTTCACTGCAGAGGGTTTCTGGCTAACTTAATTTTATTGTTTGCTTGAATTTCCCAGAGTCTAGTCACATGAGTTTCACCTATTTTACGTTTTTGCTTGTTGATTTTTCCAAATAAACATCCTCCAGTTGTGTTGAAATACATATCGATTTCGCAATTCTTCAATAACGACGTTGCTGTAAGACGAAATAGCTTCTAGCCAATACTAGGCAGAGCTGTTTCTAAGGCTGGTGGTGACCAGCCGTAACTAATCACAGCGCCCTCTCTCGTCTCAAATATAAAAAAGTGAAAAATTCAGTGAAAGTTGGCAGCCCCCCAGCCACGGTGCATCCCCCTGCCACGGCTCCTAGGACAGCTTTCACTGGTTACCCCCCCCCCTTCTTTGACGGATCTGTTATCAGGCCGACTCTACCTCTAGTAAAACGTTTTATTTTTATTTATCTTTTTAATTTCTCTTTGCATTATGTTGAAATGCAAATTCAAGTCTGTACTTTGGCATTAACCATCGTTGTGCTGGATCTTCAGGGAAACGCTGTTCTTCTAGTTTAGCTTTTCATTTTTCATTTTAGTTTCCAATACGTTCCATTTAATCTGTGTGCCTTATTTTTGACTAGTTCTAGCGGTCACAGTTTCAAATTCTGATTTTTACTTGATTATGCGTCAATATATTTTATAGCCGTCATCGTAGAAGTTTAATCTTCAGTTAACGTTTCCCTTCTAATTTTACTTTCTATTGAGTTGAAATGCAAATTGACTTTGTTATGCATTTATATCAATGTCATTACTCATCAGTATAATTCTTGCTGAAACACACCATTTTTATCTTCAGGGAAACGTTATTCTTTTAATTTTAGCTTTCCATTTTTAACTTTAGCTTCCATACGTTCAAGTGCCTTTTTTACCAATCCTAATGTTCACAGTTTCAAATTCTGATTTTTACTTGATTATACGTCAATATATTTTCTATCCGTAATCGCAACAGTTCTACCTTCAGTAAACCTTTTGCTTCTAGTTTTTCTTCCTATTGTGCTGACATACAAATCGACTTCATTACGCATCGATATCGATGTCATTATTCATAACTATAATTTCTTGCTGAAAACATACCATTTCTATCTTCAGGGAAACGTTATTTTTTTTAAATTAGCTTTCCATTTCTAATTTTAGTTTCCTACACGTTCCATTTAATCTCTGTGTGACTTATTTTTCACTAGTTCTAGCGTTCACAGTTTCAAAATCTGATTTTTACTTGATTATACGCAAATATATTTTCGATCCGTAATCGCAACAGCTCTACCTTCAATAAGCGTTTTCCTTCTAATTTTTCTTTTTATTGTGTCAACAAGCAAGTCAACTTCGTTATGCATCGATATCTATATCTTCTTCCTTTATATTTTTCTCCAGTAAACTTTTCCTTCTAATTTTTCTTTCTATTGTGTTAACAAGCAAGTTAACTTCGTTGTTCATCGATATATAGATCTTCTTCCTTTATATACTTCTCCAGTAAACGTTTTCCTTCTAATTTTTCTTTCTATTGCGTTAACAAGCAAGTCAACTTATTTATGCGTCGATATCTATATCTTCTTCCTTTATACACTTCTCCAATAAACGTTTTCCTTCTAATTTTTCTTTCTATTGTGTTAACAAGCAAGTCAACTTCGTTATGCATCAATGTTTATATCTTCTTCCTATATATACTTCTCCAGAACTTGTCGTGACCTTCAACAACTCGCTTTTAATAAACTTTAATATGTAATTATCCACTTTTCGGACTAGATTTGTACACATTGACACAATATCTGCTCATATAATTGGGTGGATTGAGCAGAAGTTCCCAACACTGTACAGGCTGCAGATATACTCTCACTTTTTTTCTGAAAAGAAAACATACTGTTAAGTATATCAGAAAGATAGATGAGTGGTTTTAAGGAGAGCTCGAACGAACCTACTTTTAGTTATTTAATATTTCAAAATTAAAGCAACTGATCTATGGAATGGCTTTTAGAAGAAAATTTCTCAACAATATGGATTCATATCTGATTATTATAACTGAATATCAGAATTACATCTGAGCATCTGATATCAGTATTATAACTGACATCCGAAGGCTATAACTGAATTTAAATCGTGTCTTTTTCTTCTTTTTGTTAGAAGCCAATTTTTCAATGGAAACATAACTTATTCACAAAAAAAGATCAACAAAAAAAAATGTTACTGGGCTCGTATTGCCATTCCAAAATCCTTACATCCACTTACATCAGTGTATTTGGGTTCCCATTTCACAAATGTATATATATATAACGTATTAAAAATATAGAACTACTTGAGAAAAAATAACAATTCATAAACCTGAAGGCAATGGTGGTCTCAACTGCTCACGGAAGCCAGACCTTTCAACAATATCCCTAATAGAAGATGGCGTCTGAGACCCCAGCACTGGAAGAATTGTACTAACTTCACGCACAATGTACTTAACGTATATATAATTGACAATCTACTATGACCAGATACACCAAAACCAGCTATTAACCTTGAATGTATTCTTGTCCATTGTTCGAACTATGGTATAGATCGACTTGATAACTAAGCTACTCGTATATCCCCAGAGCTGAAAGTAGTCCTCTTAAATGTATTTAAAGAACTAAATTTAAAACAAGGATGTAGTGAAAAGATACCTATTCCAGCATATTTACGCTTGTGCTGGATCCACATTCCCACGTAAAACAACGGAAAGTCAATTTTGTGACGCTTTTAATTATATTGATATGCTTCTATCAAACTCGAGGGCAGCGGCACTATTTTGACTAGATTTCAATTTATGCAACTTCTACTTACATCTATACAAATCTAGCGAGAATAGTGATAAAAAGTCAACTTTAGCCATCCCCACCGCCAATTATGAGTTCCATCACTGGCTAAGACTTATGAGTTAACAGCCTCTTTCGATGACTTTCTTTTCATAATTTCACTATTTTGTCCTCAATTTTATGTGATTCTCGCTGATTCCCCAAGTAGTATATAATGGGAAGCATAAAAATGATTTAAAACCTTCCAATAAAACAAAATTTAAAACACTATGGACACTTGTTAAGGAAGATAGGATCTGCAAGTTATAAAAGCCTCTTTTTTATGACTTACTTTCGCTAAAATCAGCTTTTCGTGAGTCATCTAATGGTAATGGTCTCTTTTTATATGCTTAAGTACCTGTAAACTAGCATAGGGACTTAACAATGTGTATAGATTTCATTGCCTCACTACTGTCTGCAGTACTGAGAGATCGTAGCAAATTAAGATTGTCTCCTTAAAATTAAGATTGTAACCATGTAGCGATTAAGATTGTAGCAAATCGCCTTGACCAAGACTCTCAAGAATATTAAGCAGGATTGACACTAAAACAAATTTAGTTCTTTTTAGAAGACAACAGGATAAGGAACCGACATTTCCATGCAACCGTCACAGCTCTTGTCTGTACTAACTACAGTGGTTACAGTCGTCACAACCAACCTAAATATGAAAGTGTTTTGCAGGTTACGAGCCACGCCACTAAAACACTCACTAGAGTAATGCTGGAGCGTACAAAAGCTATATCTTATACTTTTATTCTAGAATATCAGGCCGATATCTGCCCAAACAGGTCAGCGATTGATCAGATATTTACGGTCCGTCAGATTATTGAAAATATCTTGAACTTGGACGTAGTATTTTCCACCTTTTCATTGACTTTAAGCAGGCTTTCGATCTCGTATAGAGAGAAGGTCTATGGCACATTCTTCTCCACTTTAGTATACCACAGAACTTAGTATCATTGATCAGAGATATGTACCCAAAGTTCAGAAGCTGCGTCATGATTGCAGAGGGCCTTTCTGATAGCTTTGAAACATCGACTGGTATGCTGCAGGGCTGCTTGCTTTCACTGGAACTGTCTAATCTGTTCCTTACCGCTATCTAATCACTCCTTGAAAACTCGTCAGGTGTCCTCAGCAGGGGAATACTGATTTGCAAACTAGCTTAATGATAAATGAGAGCCTTGGCGATATTCAGTCCCAGGACGACTAAATCCAGTCAACCACCAGTCGCTTTGGAATGGCCATCAATTCCTCAAAGACGAAAGCCATGCTTTGTTCACGAAAACCGGAAAACCAAGAAAGCTTAAGCCTCCAGCTCGGTGGTGGCAACATAGAAAGGGTCGAAGATTTCGCCTGCCTTGGTAGCCTTATAACGTCCGATAACAACCACTCGAAAGACATTAAGAGGTGCCTGGCGCTTGCCAACTCTAGCTTGTGAATGATGCCCCATTGCCATTTACGCTTGTGAATGATGGACCCTCAAAACAGATGATCAACGTCGCCTAGCTGCATTCGAAACAAAGTCACTTCGTCATATTGCGGGCATTACGTACCTGGACAGGATCTCTAATATTTGGCTGTTTGAAAGCCCCAAGACCAAACACACCATATTTGGCAAAAGAAAACTGCAACAACTTAGGTGGCTAGGCCACATCCAGCATATGGAAAATTCCCGTCTTCTATGGTCGCATGCATGGTTCTCGCCCCAGGGGTCGGCCTCAGAAGAGATTGAAAGACAACTTCTCTACACTCAACCTGCCGCAACTTCTACGCCTGACTAAAGATAGATGCTCATACAGACACCACATCAATAACATAGTGAATGAAGATGCCCCAAAACAACCTTCAAAGATGGATAGGACTTAAGTCAAGTAAGTCAAGTTATGTTTCTGGTTTGGAGTAGTTGCCAATTAACATATATCCCTGGATTATAAATATTTTGAAAACAATTCTTTTCTTTCAGTGTCATTTGAACACCGAAAGTGAGCACTTAGAACCTTGCCTTTTTTCATGGTGGCATATTTAAGATGTGGTGATAATTGCAACAGTCACCAAGCAAACACTTTTTTTGTGTTTAAAACCAATGCTTTTGTTCTGAAACAGTCGAAATAACAATTTAATTTTGCTTTATGGAGAGTTTAATTGCTTTCTGACTAACTAACACCTTCCTTCGACCTAGGGAAAATGAACACTCCCTTCGCTTCGTCAGGGCCTGATCATTTAGCCATAACAAATGGTTTATCATGAAAGAGGGTCCAGGTCTTCAGCACTTGTAGGTAGGGAACAAGCATTGATCCTAAGGTCCTTACCGTCCATTAGTGCAAACTTAAGTCCTCTAAAGTTGAGTCGACGGTTTAAATCACAGAGTCATTCAAAGGAGATTTATTTTTCTTAAGCGATGGTTTTAAACCTTCAAATAGTTGCCATCCCTAACCTCGCGGTTTCAAGATTTAATTTCAACGCAATTTCAAATTTATGTCCTGAATAATTTAGCTGGTCCTTTAATGTCACCTCAAACAGACTCATAATGAATATTTATTCAACTAGCCAAAATAAGGAGAGACCCACGGCTCAAAGGTTATTTGGCAAAAACTATTGCATCTATAGATTTAACAGTTGTTTTTAAATACTAAGTTTTGGAGGACAGGAGGACGAAAAGACAGACAAACATCATCTAAATTTATACAGCTAGCCAAAGGGCAAGTTTTGCTGGCTCTTCACTCGCAAAATCCACGCGTTGCGGGCGTAATGCCTCCTTCCTCATATATCTAATCGAAGTGAGCTTAGCTCTTTTCGGAAACTCCTGGTCATTTCCCTGGGCACAAGGAAATACCATTGTATTATCTTGTTGATTACTTTAAAAAATTACAAAATAATAAGTTACCTGTGTCTTAAATCATTCTTTATTATTTAATTTTCTTCAAAACATTTGCAAATTGAAATAACGAGGTGATTACGCACCCCCTCCCCAAAGCTTTCTAGTCGATATAATAATTTCATTGAACATGATAGATTAAAAAGGCTAACATCGAAATCAGAAACACGGAAAAAAGCGAGCCAGGACTTAAGCGAATGAAAATACCTATCTAGATGGCATAGTCATTTTCCCCTAAGAGGGGGGGGGCAGGCTTTGGCTCCCACTCTTAGTAATTTTGTTTTGTCACCAAACCTGAAACGAGAATACTTTCATTTAATTAATTTCCACAACTACAACCTCCTCTTTTTGCATGGTGGGGCCAGGATATACATTAGTTATGATGACCATCAACCAAACACAAGGTTTCTCTTATAGATTTTTCTAAGGACGCAAGTTGTAACGAAGACTTTTCTAAACAACAGTAATTGTGCATTTTTCCTCAGATACCAGAATTTTTATTTTAGAGATTTTTTTATGCCCGCTCAATCTTGTTTTCGGGTCAAAGTTAAAATGTCGACCCTTTGTTGTAGTTCCAGGACTCAAATGTTGTGTTTATTGTTGCACGTTTAGATTTTTTTTATAGCTGGATCTAAGGGAACCAATGAAACTTAATAAAAGCTAAAAAAGAAAAATATCCTGTGTTTTCGAGACTAACAATAACAACCTGGCGGGTAACGATTGAGGGCATAAAAATGGTATACGAGAAGATGCAGAGGACTTTTAAACCAATAAATTCACCGCACTTGGTGTCGTGATTAGGGTTGATGACAAGATTAGTGAGTAAACATTTTTGTATGAGGTGCCACCAAGAAAACATGCCAAGAACCGTAGGGGAGAGGGGGGCGAAACCATACGTTTTTGAGTTTTTGACCCCTATAAGATGTTCTTCTAAAGATACAAACTTTGTTTTTACATGAACAGAAAGCTTAAATATTCATCTTTCTTAGGATTTTTTTTTCAATGACTTCCATCAAGTCGTTTCTCAGTGAAACCCAAAAACATATGACGTCTTAAAGTGTCCGAAGTCGCCCCTACCATGGGGCGACTTCAGACACATGAGGGGCATTTTCGGACATCTATTAGTTAACTATTCAAACAGTGCATTCAGATAATATAAAAGTAGCAGAATTAACTGGAATATCAAAAGAGCTCTAAGGGTATTTCAAATTATTATTTTATGGCATAGCGAGACAAGTCACACCCAAATACAAGGCCTACATCAAGGGGCTGAATGCGATGAGAGCAATGGAGAGGAAAGGTCAGAAGATGAATGCCATTATCTTTGCACAAGGAAACTACTTCAATTGAAATATGTCTTTCATGATTGTCGAACAAGAGCAAAGCAGGATTCTCTTTGCTAGGTTTAACTTCATTCTGGAAGTGCTACAATGAACAAACGAAATTTTTCGAGGTCATCCATCCACTGCGATGGGCTAAGCCAATTCATCCTGGTGGTCCATCTTGATACATTCTCTCAGGAGCCTTGACTCTTGGAAAAACAAACACTGATGGAATAGTCTGACCAGTTGCAGACACAAAGCACAGCATTGTGGTATTTTCCCCTCTTTCTGCCGACACGGTCTGTGCCACCTGTTTTGCCCCCTTTTTAGCAATCACCTTTGGAGCCTGAAAAACTGTGGGTACTCCTGTTTCGTCGCAATTCCAAATCCTACCAGGACGAAATTGTAACTTGCTATACAGTCCCTGAAGATTACGAAAGAAGGCACCAATTACAGTGGTTTTGAAGCCGGCAGCACAAGCCTGGCTTGTATTTTACGGTTTTCTAATGGACAAAGTGGCATTACACTTAATAAATACTTTAAACCAGTCAAATCCTGCTCCTTCATTCAGCTCCCAACTTGGTGGGAATTTGAGCTTCAGAGTTGTTGCCCATTGTTAGGCTAACTTTCTCGTTGCATTTTAATTTAGTCCGTGTTTCAATATTGAGCAGTTTTTGAGGTATATAGCAAGATCTCTCTCTTGTTTGGGAGTAAAAACAAACTTGGAACTCTCCCGAACACTATCATTATCATTGTTTGCACTTGGGCTAGCTTTCTCAAGATCTTGCATTCTACTCTTGTAGCGTTTCACGGCATCCACAAGGGTAGACTTCTTCAAAGAAAATTCTTCCGCGGCTGATCGGAAAGATGAATTCTCATTTAAGACTTGTTGAGAAAACATACTTCAAAAATAGTTTTTTGCCTGGGTGTCTGGATTGATGAATAATAGATTTTAATATATAGTTTGTTGTGGGATTCTCACGCTGGGGTGACCTCCTCTGTTAACTCGTATGTTGTATGTTTTTTTTTATGACGACATGTTGTGTTTTTTCTATGCATTTATACTGTCCCAGCCTTACGAGCTCTGCTCTCTGTTGGGGCATAATATTGTTTTTGTTGTTTGAAAGTTTAATTTAATAAGTTCCTATTCCTAGTCTATAATAAAATTGAAATATTTGGTAATTTCCTAGCCCTAGCTACTTCCAATTCCAGACTTGGAGATACTTCCATCACCAAGGGATGAAACCGGACACCTCGAAATGTGTCCGGAGTCGCCCCCAAAAAACTATCCGGAGTCACCCCTTATTGACACCATTTTGAAAATTTACCTTTTTTTGGAAACCGCCAGACATTTCTTGATGAAAATTACGAGAAAAATACCGGAAACATACCTCTTATGATCCTTCTAACTTACGAACCTGTAGCTAAAATAGCTTGGAAAATATTTGACGAGGACTTTAGGTGTCAAAATTTCCAGAGAGTATATAAAAACTTCTTTACCTCTTATCTCAGTTGTCTTTGGCATCAAATATTCAAAACTTCCGCCTAATGTGCACTACATGAATGGCATCTAGCAGCGATTTTCTGAATGTATTAGTTAAAAGACTTTGGACGAGAGGTCCAACGGACGGTTTCGCCCCCGTGTGGTTTCGCCCCCCTCTCCCCTATATGTTGCAGCCATCATAAAAAAGAGAACTTAGACTCTTTTTCCATGGCATACATTATATTCCTTCAGCAATATTTTTATCAAGAAATTTTATGAGCTCCTTCAAGTGTGCCCATGAGTAACTTTTCCATAGGCTATTCTAAGCCTAGTTTAGTTGTTATTCGTTTTAAGCCTGGCATGCACTATATTGCTTCAGCAAAGAATATTCTAATTAAACTGCGTTATAGACATTAGTATTGAAATCGACTCTAACAATAACCAACAAACCTTTGCAGCGATTAGGGAGAATAACTTAAGAATTAGTAATCAAATATTTTTAGCGATCTCGTTTGAGAAGGAAAACGTTCAACAGCATTGACAAACTTAAATAACCCGCTTAAAATAGCCCCATAATTTGGCTTAGTCTTGATAAGTCTTGGCTTAGTCTATCTCTGGCTTAGTCTTGACTAAGCTCGACTCTGTTTCAGCCGAAAATTCGGATTCCATATTGGTTTATACTCATGAACTATAATGGTAATCAACTAATGATCTGAGCTATTCAAACTATAGAACCGCTGGAGGACAAAATTTAGGAATAGAACGTGAATAATACTCGATTGCTGTAAAAATACCCCCCCCCCTCTCAAGTTAGTAGAAATAGATATCTAACCATAATCGGTACTTATGCATTATACGAGAAACACTCGAGAATTTGGATCCAGAACATGAGACATTACCCGTTTTTCACGTTGTTAATACCAGACAATTAGCTTTAGCTCACTGGGAAAATGCTTTGTAGCTATATTTTAATTAAATATTTATTTGATATTTTGGTCAGGTTAGTTTAGGTTACATATTTAATATAATGCGCTCTGGGCGACCCCCCTTCCATAATTCTGTGTTGTAGTTTTCACAATTTTGTTATTAAGTTTTATATTTTCATCGTATTTTGTTTTATTTTATTAGCATTAACCAAACTTCACTTATCGAATTTCCTCGTATTATACATAAGTGCCCCATATACATATTATACATAATTTCTCATATTATAGATAAGTATCCCATAATCTTTTGTTCTTATTTGACATTTTTGCGCATTTAAGACTATGTTATGCAAATAAATGCTCCATATATCAATCCTTGAAAGCAGTGGTGTCAATTGAGAGGGGGGTGCTTACGTCTTATAGCGACCACACCAAAGAAGTGAAGTTAGGCTAATCCTAATGAAATATACCAAAAAAATGATGAAAATATAATACTTTAGTAACAAAATTACGGAAAATACAACAGAGAATTGTGGAAATCAGGCCGCTCAGAACGCATTATGTTAAATAGCTAACCTAACTACCTCTATATATTAAACATTTTATTAAAATATACCTGTATAGTATTTTCTCTTGCTCAAACTATGCTGATTATCTCCGAGTGAACACAGAAAACCGGTTTTATTACAGATCAAGAACAAAGTATGGTCCCTATAACACGTAAGCACCGCAGGGGGGAATATACACAAAAGTTTTTTTCACCCTCCCTCAAAGATTTTTAAGACTACTTTTTAGGGAGTATTTTCATTCAAAAAAAGCCTTCTTTTATATTTCACTTGAACATCGAACAAAGACAAAATTATGTCCCCTTATAATTTGAAAAATACATTTTAAGCCCCAAATTTTTGTGAGTTGACGCCATTACCCTACTTGAAAATCAACGGAATTACTTTTGCTCTGAAAAGATGTGGCTGAAACCCTGACCAACTTCCCCCTGCAGACTGATCCTCCTGGGTAAGGCTTATGTATTGTTATGCTAGGAAGAAAGCGTTTGGAGCAACAGGTAAGACATTTTTTGTCTAATTTTAAGCAAGATTAATTTCTAAAAATAAATTATTCATTAACAAAGGTGAATTACCAAAAAAAATTAAATATCTATACTTTAGATTAACCATCCCATCCTCAAGCCTGGTGAAAGCACCCCCTTTGAATAGTATCCCGTATTAGAATAAAAGGAAAAACACAAATTTAAACTAAGTCTCTATTCCCTCGAGACGTGACGCCAAAGTGGACCTATGAATGCGTATTCCTTTCATTTGTGTGTACCTAAATCGTTTTCTCCTGTCATTGCCTATCGACCTACAACAATGTATAACATTGTCAGTAATAGCAAGTCATTCCACGTGGAAGTTTGTTTACTTTGCTGATGGCATTGCCTAAACAGTTTGCAGTGAGGATGAAAGTTGGACGAAAAGAAAGTTGAGCTGGAGGTAACTATTTAGTTACATCTCAGAATTTTTGAAGAAATATTTGTAATTCCAGGGAGAATTCAATCTTCCCCTAAGTATGGTTGCCCCCCCTAGATTTGGTTTTCCCCTCCTAGATCACCAATAACACCTTTTTTGATATTTCCATAAAAAAATACAAAAACAAACTGTCCGACTAAATTTGAAAAAAACGACGTTTTTTTAATCTTTATTTTAAAATATCCTTGTCAGACTCCTAGCGTTTTCGCATATTGGCCACCCCTGCGTTGGCTTATCGTTTCAAAATTATTAATATTAACAAAAACAATGTAAAAATTAATACTTTCTTCGAATTAAATTTTTCAAGGACCGTCGTTTGATTTCTTCAAATGCACTGTGTTGTATTAGCGAAAAACATGCTACGTGGTTAATAGTTGCTAAAGGCCAGCACATTTGAACTAATTCTAGTGCGCACAAGTGTGCTGAGGTCAGACCCTGGATGCCCTCTACCTACTATAACACTACTAACAACTCACCGCAGCACCAAGGCGCCTGAGGCCAACACAGCTACGCACACTCCTCCTCCATCCCAATCCATTCAAAGCCTCCCTCTTTACACCCTCCGAAGAAGTTCCCATTTCCTTTAAATCTTTCTTTATGGCATCCTCCCACCCCAGACGAGGACGACCTGCTTTCCAATTAGCCCAAGACGGTTGGCCGAAAAGAACAGTCTTCGGCAATCTGTCATCCTTCATCCGCAGAACGTGCCCTAGCCATCTCAACCTCTCTGTCATTATAGCCCTAGGAAGCAAGGTTGAACCGCAGTTTCGTACTGCCTACTGTTTGAAATACAGTCAGTCATCCGGGTACCGAGAACAGTCCGTAGGCAATTTCTTTGGAAAACATCTAGTAAATTTGCTTCCGCTTTTCGGAGCGTCCATGCTTCAGAGCCATATTTGACCACTGTTATCACTGTCCCCTACAATATTTTAATCTTGGTTTGCAGACTTATCTCACTATTCTTCCAAACTTTTTAAGTTTGAAAAAAAAAAACACCCTGAGCCCTGACTATTCTACTTTTAACATCTTCACTGCTCCCACCGTCTTTACTAATAATACTGCCAAGGTAAGTGAAGCTGCCCACCTGATCAATTTTTTCGTTACCCAGCGTCATATTTTTATCTTCACTAATTCACAACATTAGTGACTTAGTCTTCTTAGCATTAATTTTCAAACCTATTCTAGCACCCTGAACTCGCAAAACCTCCATAAGTTCATTTATTTTGTTCACACTTTCATCTAGGATATTTAAATCATCAGAATAATCAAGTCCACGAGAGTTTTTCCTCGCCATTCGATTCCGTGGTCTCCCATTGCCATTCCTGTGCTCTTCAAGATAAAGTCCATTAAAATGATCCATATAAAGAAGGATTCCCTCTACCGAAAGCTAATATATACACAAAAATTTAATTTCTGATTAATTGTGAGTCTCTCCTAATACCAACAAGGCGATTCCAATGGTGCAGTCAGAATTTTACCATATGCTTTACTTTCCGAGATAAAACCTGGTATTTACTAGTTTAAAAATGACTTCACTGGCATTCCCCACCAAGCAAAGTATGGGCATCCTAGAATTACAAAATCTATTATTTTTGCCAAGCGTTAGAGGAACGGCTAATGAGGATAGAGCAGGGGCAGAAAACTTATTGATAAAATTCTTTATCGTCCTCTATGTCACCCGTTCCAAAAAAAAGAATCATTGTAGGGCAGTTTTTTGAAAACTTGAAAGTTTGCTACATTTTGGTAGAGATTGGTCCTTCAGACCAATCTCTGGGAATATGCCATGTATTCGTTGTTGCATGCATGTCCGACTTCTAGATGGAACATACCATTAACTTTACAGGCCTTAGATTTTTCTTGGTTTTTGGGGGTAAGGAAAGGTTCAAATTATTTGTATTTTTTACCAATTTACTTTTAATTCAGACACCACTGCGAGGGCTATGATATACTTACAGATCTTGGTTAAGTCATTAGTAGTCTACCATTTGTCATAAAAAAAGTGAATAAACAGCAATAGGAGATTAGCTTTTGTGAAACATTAGCGCTTGATTGGGATTTAAAAATTTGAGGAATGTCGTTTATCAAGTGCTATATTATGGAATTTAATTTTTATAGTTAATAGTTAGTTGTACAATGTATGACAAAAAAATTATTTAAATTTCCAAATCCATTTGACTTACAAAGGAATAATCCAAGCTACCTTCCCCTTAAAGAAAGTATTTTAAAAAGGTGAAACTCAAATAACATTCAAACAAGTTGAAAACCTCTCAAACAACTTGAAACATGATAATTCAAACGATATTGTTTGAAAGACTGTTTTATAAGTATTTTAGACTTCACCTATCAGGAAACTTCAAAGATCTTGGGCAGGCCTTTTGACGTTCGGTCAGACATGATTTTTTTTTACCTGATTGGAATCCAATTCATTCAATATCTAAAGGTTTAAAAATATAGCTGCTGCTTTTATCTTTTATATCTTTTTTTCCTCTCATCCTTTTAAAGTATACGAAGATGCAGCAGGACTACAAGGGAAAAGGAGAGGAGAAAAAAGGCAAAATAGATGGGAATAAGGAAAAATAGAATAGAAAGGGAAAAAGGCAAAGGCTCTCCAATATTCCCCTACAGGTAATTGCCACCAACGGGGGAAACTAGACAAAAAAAATTAAGTCTAATACAGCCGTCTGTTTTCTGTAATGCTAATTACTTGAACGAATGAGAAAAAAAAATTGGTAACTCTAATGTGTAATAAATACTCTAAAGGAACTTATTTTGGACGAAGAAGGGGGGAAGGAGGCTGTAGGGAGCTCTGGTGGTGAGCATGCACACCACCCAGCTACGCTGCGCAATCAACAAAACACAGGTGATCACCGCCAATGGCAATTAGTGGTTTGCTTTTATGCCGCATTTTCGCAGAATAACCCTTATATTCCTTAAGCGTATGTCAGAAAGACCAAATAACCCCGCCTTTTTACCCTTGTTGTATTTATCAGTAGTGGCTAGTTAAATTTTTTAGCTCGTAAAAGGAACACAAAACGATTGGGTCTTTTGTATCAAATTTTAAGCCAATAGAAAGAATGAAAAGTTGTAGAGCAATGACATTTTTTTAAAAGTAGAATCTGTTTTCCTGTGGTGCTTCCTTCGCCTAAGTTCTGACAGCAGATGGTGAGTTGTGTCAAGAAAAACGGCCAGGCAATATTTCTGCTTAAAAGCAAAATTGACCATTATTCGTAAAAAATGAAGAATCATTTGAAACCCTATCTGAAATATAATATATTGCATTTTTATCAGTGAATAAAGGAGGAAGCTGTTATGTATTTAAACACAAATCTGCCAGGCGGAGAGGGGAATTTTTCAACTCAGATCCGAGTTGAAATATAAATATATAGTTGAAATATAAATATATAAATAGAAACGAGCGGAGTATTAATCTACACGAACACATTTCTCGGGCTACCAAAATGAGGCTCAGATCCAGCCCGAACTAAGTATTACAAATCCAAAACCAAAGACAAGAATTTAGGTTTCAGCAGGGTATCGCATGGTCCAAGGATGTGTGTATATTTTGGGTTTTGGATTTGTGTTTGTGTTTTTTATATTTGGATTTGTGTATATGGTGAAAAAAAGTGATAATCCAGTAATTTGATTAAATACCTTGGTTATAGTGAAAGCAAGGTGAGTAGAAAAAAAACTAAATGTTATGAATCTAAATATTAACACTATGCTCAGCAGTGTAGGCTTAAGGCTGAATTTTGACTGTTGGACTACTCCTGAAATTTTGGCCAAAAATGAAATTTTCCTTGAATATTATATTTAGTTCACGATAAAAGGCACTAGTTATAGCAATTTAATTTCAAATGAACCCTTAAACGACTCTCTGTGATGTTTCAGCGCCCACTAGTTTGCAACGAAAAAACAGAGAATAGAAAAGGAAATATGTAACTGGTTCCCATGTGAAAAAGTTTTTCCTTGTTACTCAATATGGTGGACTGTAATTATCCTAAATGAGGGTATTGGCTATGGAGATTCCAATGTTGTAGTTTTATTTTAATCCGAGGCCTATAGGCGCCATTTAGACCAAATCTTGGGGTGGGCATAAACTCCATCCCCCCCGACTCACTTCGTGTCGCGTAATCATCTAGGAAATGGGCATTTGACAGGACTCGAGAATTTTATTATGTATCTTACCTACTTTCAAAGTTTACAATAATTAATAGCAAATAGTGGAATTACCCCAAGGGTCGTCAAGTAATTACGCTCTTTGGTTAATAGGTGTGCAGTAATTTCAAATCAATTGGACAGAATGGATTATGTTGGACATAATGGATTATTATGGCCGGCAAAGGGCCCTTTGTGGTGGAAACTTGGGCCCCCTGGAAAATCTGGGGTGTGCATTTGCCCACCCCTGACCCCCCCCCCCAAATGGCGCCTCTGCCGAGGCCGTTTTTGTAAAATAAAGGCTAGTAACCGAAACTTCCATAAATGTGTTTTCGCAATTAACTCTTGCCATTATCATTAATCGAAATAATAATTACAATTCCTGAATAAGCATCAAATGACAATTCTTCCTCACTTTATGTTTTTTTTTCTTATTTTAAGTGTTTTTAAATTTTCGGTTACTATGGGATAGACTTTGTTTGTTGCAAGGTTGCTACGGGGGCAAAAATGGTGGACATTTGCCTTTCTCAACAAGTTCCCAAGATTCTATCAATGTAGCAAGGTAGTCGTTGATGGAGAGGTAGTGTAATGTTTTCTTGTTCGAATGGCTAACCTCTCTCCCCTAATATGAAGCTAACATGACTCTACTACCACTAAAACTTTACTTATTCAGTCTGTTCCCTTTCAAAATAATTTTGGAAAAATATTTTCATTTACGGCAAAATGTATTATTTGATTTAAGCATGTTATACAAAAGGCAGTAATACAAAAGACGGTATAAAACAAAATATATATTTAACAGGGGGTTAGTGGCGTAGACAGGGCCGTATCCAGGATTTTTTTAGGGGAAGGGGATTACAAAACTTCAAAAAAGGTGTAAAAAACTGTTTATATTCATTTTTGTAACGTTTTAACAAGTCGGATAAAAATTTCGGGGGGGGGGGTAAATCCCCCTGGATAGGGTCTTGGCCGTAAATATATTTTGGGCTTTTGACTGTTGCTCAGAAGCATCTACTCTGGAAAAAGATTTTGATTGCAAAAGCTTTAATATCTTTCTGCTCCTGTAAGTGACAAAAAACGGATCTGACTAATTTTGGCAGAAAGAGAGCAAAAGACTTGCTTTTCCAACGGAAATAGTTTTTATTTTTTTTTAAACTTCATATAACCCTTTTTGAAATACTACTGTAACTTCGTCGTCTTATTCCATTTCCTGATTATAAATAATGTATGAATCTTTCAGTCTAAAATGTATTACAGTGATTTAATTACTTGATTATCATGGCTTTTCACTTTCTTCTAGATAGTTTAGTCAATTAAGCAGTGCAACGGAATGGATAATCACTCTTATACCTGTTTTAAAATGTTCTTCCTTGACCTTAATGCTCCCTCTGATAACCTTGTTCAACTTAAGTAATACGTCTCAGAAGCAAATCGATAACCTTGTATAATCAATGTCAGATATTCTGCCTGCTTTAATTAAAATAAAGTAAAATAAAATTATCATTATTTTAATGTTTTACGTGAGAACAAAAAAAGAAACATTCATATGAGAATGTATATTAGAAAGACAGAAGGGGCCTCTAGCTTACCTCTGCTGAACAGTAGTTGAACATTATCGACACTTTGGGATAATGCACATTAAATTTTAATGAAAATTGAATTTCTTCCGTCCTGAACGCAAAACTGGTTTCTTACGATTAAAAAATGTCTTTCTAAAATAGTTTTAGATTTAAGGGTATGGCATAGGGAACTCACAGGTATGGCTTAAGCGCGTCTATCCCTAAATATTGCCTTCTCCTTTTTTTTCGTTGTTTACGTATTTTTTTCATTTTTCTTTTTGTTACTATAATTTTATTTTTGTTTTGGTTGTAAGGGAATTAAATTAATTAATTTGGCTAACATAGTTCATAGAAAGTAGCACAATGAAAAAAACAACAACAAAGTAATAGACTAGTTCAATATTGAAAAAGCACTCGGTCAAATAAGCCAATTTGGGGAGGAGCATTCTCGATATTTCGGGAACTTAGTGGAAAGCGGCCAGAAAGCTTTGAATAGACAAAGGTGGAAGAGGAGCGTGTGCGGCTGTGTTGACCTCGAGCAACTTGATGCAGTAATGAACTGTTGTCAGTAGAAATGTTATTAGAAGTGTTCAAGCCATTTGGTATGGTGTAATTTAAGTAAACCTGGCTTCCCACGAAATCTCAATCGTTGCCTCAAACATAATGTCAATAATTATCATATTATTTGCATATTCTATGCTAAATTAAAGCAGCCTCTCCCCTCTCCCATCCAAGATGTCTTTTGATTTTTCTTGCTTGCCTTTCGTACCAAGTGTGATAAAAAAAAGTAGCTCCTTCAACTTTTTTTCATAAGATATTTATCAAGTCAAGGAGCTAGATGTGACCTATGCGCTACAGTTAGACCAACCCCGAAGCACCCAGATTTCTTTATTCCCTATAATAGTTAAAAGTGTTTTCAACATCAGCAACTATACCATTTCAGTCCTACCGTAAAACTGAGGTGTACAAACCTAAGCCGTTTCTCTTAATATTCATAAACCTATACAAATGAGACCCATGAGCCACGACAAGGCCACACCTAATGTCGACAAATACGATTCTCCTTAATAATATTTACAAGGCAATTTTGACATTAGCAACTATGTGATTTAGGTAGTAACCAAATACTGAGGTGGTCTAGCCTAAACCATAACTGCTAAAAAAATGTCCAACCTATTCAGCTAGTTTGGAACAAAGCAATTCACGTGTTAGGCTCTTATGAACCAGGTCGTAGACTTTCCTTCAAACAGAAACCAAAGACAGAGTTTCTACTCGTAAAAAATGTTGAAACTCGTAAAACTAAATAACTATATTTTGCTTCATTCTGTCCAATTTAATCAGAATGAAGAAAAATAGTTTCCAAGACTAAAATGACTTTGAGCCACTGTCAGACCGAGGATTTTGGTGAATTTTTGTCCTAGAATTTATGCAACATTTATGTTTCAAGATGACCTTATCTTACTCGACAGATTTGCTGAGCAAATATAAAGTGCACAAAATTCCACAACAACTCCGCCTGAGTCGATGGGGTGGTCACCCTCTGGCGGGGTGGTGGTGATAAATCCATAAAAATATCAGTAAATGCTACACAAATTAAACAGCATTCAAGGCAAGGGACAAGGTTCCTCCAAATTCACATTGCTTTGAGCCCGTCCTTAATTCTTTAATTGCGGTGTTCCTTAGAAAGAAGAAACATTTTATACATAATGTCTGACAATTTAGATGAGATTGTTCATTAGCAATGTTTAAACTCAATCCTTTTTTACGGTTCAGAAAGCTGGCACTTGAATCAACAATTAAAGAAAATATTACTGGGATTCGGGAACTTTTCCCTGTGTCACATCTCAAGCCTTCACTGGACAAAGCGAGTCACGAACACGATCAAGGGAGAGCTTACGTCGGAATCATTAATCGTAGACGTGATAAAATACCGCAAGTGGAGGTACCTAGATGACACCATCTGAATGCCTGAGACTCGGCTTCCTGAAGCGGTTCTCCAAGGGCAGCTAGTCGGCTTCAGACAATGAGGCCTACCAAGAAATACCCTCATGTAGCTACACCACCGACCTCCAAAATTTTCAAGCATCTTTGAAACTTGGATGGGAAGACCTGTGGGCAAGGGCACACCTGAGGCTGGACTGGCACGTCTTCTTGGACGCTCCAAGCGCCTCTGGAGGATCAAGAGGAACTAAAGTCTGACAATAAAATGTTTGTGTTCCCTCCAAACTTTAGCGTAATAAGAGCAAATAAATAACTCTAAGTTTTTGTTATTATTATCATTTACATCGAGTTGTCATTATTTTCGTATCTAAAATTTAACTGAGCAAAGATTGCGTTTGGCAAAATATTTAAAATAGTAGAGATAAATATTTCAATATAAATAGAAAAGATAAATATTTCCGTCTTGAGTTATGACAACTAGGAGTATCTTAATTCTACTTTCCATTTAGAAGTTTGAGAAATCATTCTTAACTAATGCCTCCTTTCTAACCTCTAAAAAGCAGTTAAACTACACTTCCATCAATATAACTTCAGTTGTTGGTTATTATTTTAATTTTCAAGCAAAAAATTACTCTTTACTCATACCTGCTTCAACGTCTTAACAATAAAAAATAACTAAATACGTCTCTCTACTTCTAAACTTCGATTATTTTTATTTTGTTTCTAATATTTTTTCTGCATTCAAATGTAAAAAAAAATACCATTTACCCACACATCCTTTCCAACTTTTCACAAGTATCAACAATTAAATAAATCTTTCTATTTGTACCCGTTGACAAATTAATTTGCAAAAATTAGTCAATTTAATTAAAAATTGATTAATTTTGCGTCTACCAATTTTTATTAATTTATTGATTTTCATCCCCATACTAAGGAGCAAAAATTAATGATTTTCCAAATTTTAATAAACATTAGCAGTCAAACGTCTCTTTCCATTTGAACTATACAAATACTATTCTTTTTATCCTTAGTATTGATATTCTATTTTTATTGATGCCGCCAAAAATTTTACTATTTATTCATACCACCTTCCAAAGTTTTATTGTTACGAAAAATCAAATCTTTCCATATCTACCCCCCCCCCTATTGCTCTTATTTTATGCTCTTTGTTGCAATTTCCACATTTAAAAGCAAAACGTATTACTATTTACTCATACCTCCTTTCCCATATTAACTGGTAAAAGAAACCAAATACCCCCTTTCCTCCCAAACCAAACCCAAACCAATTATTATTATTTATTATTTTCATCCCCATACTAAGAAACAAAAAATAATTATTTATACCGTATTTCATCCTAAGCTTTTCATAATAAGTGGCATTTAAAAACCTGACAGAAAGTAGTTTTAAAAATCATCTAAAAGTAGCTCTGTTACTTTTGCTTATTGTTACTTAAAATTATATATTTAATATGTTATTATTTATTTATACATCCTTCCTATCCTTGTCTAAGCAGGCGAATTACATACCCCTTTCTACATCTATTCTTTGGTTACTTTTACTTATTGTTATTTAGAATTATATATTCAACATATTATTATTTGTTTATACCTCCTTCCCATCCTTATTTAAGCAGGCGAATTATATACCTCTTTCTGTTTCTATTTTTTAGTTACTTTTGCTTATTGTTACTTAGAATTATATATTCAACATATTATTATTTATTTATACCTCCTTCCCATCCTTATTTAAGCAGACGAATTTTATACCCCTTTCTGCTTCTATTTTTTACTTACTTTAGTTACTTTTGCTCATTGTTACTTAGAATTATATATTATTATTTATTTATACCTTCTTCCCATCCTTATCTAAGAAAGCGAATTACACACCTCTTTCTGTTTCTATTCTTCAGTTACTTTTGCTTATTGTTACTTAGAATTATATATTCAGTATATTATTATTTATTTATACCTCCTTCCCATCCTTACTTAAGCAGGCGAATTACATACTCCTTTCTGCTTCTACTCTTTAATTACTTTTGCTTATTGTTACTTAGAATTATACATTGAATATATTGTTATTTATTTATACCTCCTTCCCATCCTTATTTAGTCAAGCGAATTACATATTTATTTATACCTCCTTCCCATCCTTATTTAAGCAGGCAAATTACCTACCCCTTTCTGCTTCTATTCTTTAATTACTTTTGCTTATTGTTACTTAGAATTATATATTGAATATATTATTATTTATTTATACCTCCTTGCCATTCTTATTTAAACAGGCGAATTACATACCCCTTTCTGCTTCTATTTTTTAGTTACTTTTGCTTATTGTTACTTAGAATTATATATTCAATATATCATTATTTATTTACACCTCCATCCCATTATTATTTAAGCAGGCGAATTACATACCTCTTTCTGCTTCTGTTCTTTAGTTACTAGGCTGAGGAAATGGCCTAGAAGCGCAAGAACTCCCAAATTTTCTGTGCAGAATTTTGGCATCCACGTTGTTCTGTTTATATGTGGTTCCTCCAGTTTTGCATCAGTTCGGTTTGTGGTTCCTCACGGTGAAGTTAGTTGCGGCCGGTTTTTACTCTTCTTTTTCTTCCCTAAAAGAATAAGAAAATTGTAGGAGCAGAGGAAATCAAGTAAGAAATATATTTGTACTGTTAATGACAAATTTAGGAGCAATCATTTAAGCTGATTCTTGCCTAATTTTTGTAGAAATTGAAAGGGAGTGACTCTGGGAGTTGGAACGTGGTTTGGATACTGTGTTTATGCATACTGTGGTTATTCTTAGGAATATATATGCAGACGAGGATAGATAAGCCCGTATGATTTCTTCTAAGAAATTTAGGTATTTTCTTAAAGTTAGTTGTGGCAGTTTCTTATACCCCTAAAACTGGCTTTATTCACCTAGTGGTTATCAGCATAACGGCAATTAAAAAATGAGGAAGTGATTTACAAAATAAAAAAAAATCCATAAGGAAATAAGTTGCAAAGACAACTACAAACAAATTTTATCATATAATCCTTTTGGCATGGAATGGCATATATGTTCCAAATAAGTTATTTGAGAGGTTAACAGAAAACAAAATATGCCGATTAAAACACTATTTTGGAATTAATATTTGTCAAAATCACTGACCCCCATCCCTCCCCTTTGCTTTATGTCTTATTAGGACCCTTATTACATCCCAAGCCTTATTGCATTATCATGTTCCAGCTTCTCCTCCTTATGGGGCATCTTGTAGCCCTAGGCTATATACGAAGCTTCCCAGGATTTTTTTAATCCGATTTTATTTTGCATTATCGACCCAATGGTGTCAATTTGGGAGAGTAGTATTATCCCTCCCCTAGATACCCCCATAGAATTTGAAAAATACCTTTTCTGGCATTTTCATTGAAAAACTCTTTTCTGATATTTTAACTGAAAAAAATGACTACCCCTAGAGTATAAGAAATACACCCTCCCATGGATTTTGAGAATACACCCCCTCCCTATGCAATATTTCCTTGCACTGGTACCGCTGTATAACCCAACTGTTGATGAGAAACAATTACTACAAAAAAATTGGCAAAAGTTCTGTATACTGCCTAAAGTCGTATCTGGCCTCATTGGGAGGAGGGAGGTGCAGTTGTCGTGATCATTATATTTGGAATCAGTGTTGATTGGGTAATCGAATGGTACTATTCTTTTGTTATTAGCCCAAGTGTGCTACCAAAAAGAGAATATTTTATATACTACGTGGAAGAGTGTGGAAGCCCAAGTTGGCTACGATAAAAAGTCGAACAAGCAGAAAACATAATAATCAGGTTATCTAATAAAATATAATAAGCAGAAAGTATAATAATCAGGTTATATAATAATCATTATAATAAGCAGAAAACATAATAATCAGGTTATATAATAATCAATATAACAAGCAGAAAATAAAATAATCAATACATATTTCTAGTGCAAGAGGGGTAAATACAGGTAGTGTTGTGTCTAATAATATCTACCACGATTATTTTTAATCTTATCGTTGTAGTTGATTATATTTAGCAATTAGGATATGCGTGAGTTTATTTTTTATTAGCTTGATTATGACACTCCTGATAATCCATGGGATGCTGTTTCTTACGTTTGTTTTCTTTTCTTTTCCCTTCTTCTTCTTTTCTCTTCTTACCTTATAATTATATTCTTGATGATTGAATGAATACTGTCACCCGTTACGGGCAGTGCTCTCTTAGGGTGTAGTTAGTTTATAGTGTGTGATTTGTTTTTTTTTTTTTTGTTAATAAACGAATTGAATTAAACGAATTGAGATACATTGTCATTTCAAATGTCAAATAGATAGTTTTAATCTTGTCTTGTTTGGAATTCACAATTAAATGGACAAGATCAATTTTTAACTTATTATGTTCGCACCAATGTTCTTTAAAATTAAGGGTCAGTATCATAAAAAAATGGCCGCTGAATTCTAAATAGTCTTTTTAAAAGCTTCTTTCTCTTGAAAATATGTTTTTTCACTTAATTTTTTCCTTTGTCTATTTTCTATAGACTTGTCTAATTTGGCTTTTACGAACCTCGTGCTAAATCCTGGGTATGTTTGAGTATTCAAAATGTTAACTTAATTAATAGTAACATGATGCCAGAATTAACTTTCAATGTGTACAAAGGAGAAATAAAGAGAAAATAGATAGATGTACGTACTCGAAAGTCTAAAAGATACCCCGCCCCGCAAAAAGTGACTTTATTTCCAATAAGAGACTATTTCCAATTATTTCTTATAACTCCATATAACTCACTCATACTTTGCCTTTCTTCTTCCTTTTACAAAGAGCCGTAACCAAGGGAGATACACGGTTTGAAGCCCCCCCTCCTAAAAATTTTCGTTCGACTGTTACAAAAGTAACCCCCCCCCCCAACGCACAATTTCTTTTTTCGTAACCAGTGTGTCAAGCTTTTGATTATTCATTCCTCAATCCCATTGGAATAGTGGAACTTTGTTTTATCTCCAGTGCTCCTTTTGTTCGATTATTCTAGGGTAGTTCACAGTGACACAAGTTGGGTGAACCCCCTCAAAATACTGAGTTGAAATGATTTTCCTACATGTTCGTATATTTTAAATATAATTGGCCACTTTGCTCAAGTTTTTGGCCTCCTCTGAAACCTTGCCCCACCCCTGAAATGATTTGTTGTGTACGTGTCTGGAGGCTAATACTTTAACTAGATTTAGAATCATCTACACCTTATACAACATAACAATAATTGATTTAACTTGACTTTTAATTCAAACAACTTTTACTAAACTTAATTTTGATTTTTATTTATTTAATTTAAAATAGGAGCGATTAATTGAATTTAGTAAAACAAGTTTTGTTGAATATGATTGGTCTTCAATCAGCTGATATCCTAGTTGTCCTATACCTAACAACTACAAAACCTAGTGACCATAAGCACCAACTTTACAGGGGGGGGGGGGGGACACTACAGCTACTTCCTAGGACAGGGTTTTGTATGGCTACTATGCTCTGCCTCCCCCTCCCTACCGGCAAAAAAACTTGAATTTGTTGTTCATCGTCTGTAATTATTAATTATAGCGCATTGATGGAGTTAAAAATGGTGACTTCGGAAAAAATTTAGATCCGGAACCTATGATTGGGATAATTCCGAGCTGATCAAAGCATAAAAATATTTAAAATTATTAAATATAATTATTTTTACAATCAGGTTACTTATATTACATAGTCTTTTTAGATAAAATCCCAGAAGCCAAACTAAATCACGACCGACTTTTTTTTTTAGCGGCTACCACCCTCAGCCCTCCCTTGTCAGTAAAATAACCCTGAAAAGAGTTTTCATGTTAGATAATATCCATATTCAGCCCTATCCGATCTGATGGTTAAAAATGATTATTTCAGAAAAATGAGAACCCCGGCAGAAATAGAGTCCTCACATCAGATTTAGTTCCTAGCTATTGCTGAATGATGATGTCGTGCTAGAAGTTGGGCTAAAGTACAACTTTACTTCCTAAATTTCGAAATCCCATCATACTATTATTCGTCCTAATGATCTTATGATTGTTAAAATGTTACGAATTGAGGGCCAAATTGACAATAAAATCGAATCAATTCAAATTCGCTAAAGGGATTATATTCATCAAGGGACCAAAGTGCGCAAACCCAACTTGCAAAATGCAACGTTGTCAGTAAATGTAAGTAAATAAAACCAATAAATTCAAAATTATGCAGTTGGGATGAACAGTCGTTTTCGAAGTCTTGCACTGTGACCACTGTGAGCCAAAGTCTGTGAGCCAAAGTGCACCACTGTGAGTCAAAGTGCCACTGTGACCACTGTGAGCCAAAGTGCACCACTGTGAGCCAAAGTGCCACTGTGACCACTGTGAGCCAAAGTGCCACTGTGACCACTGTGAGCCAAAGTCTTGCACTGCGACTGCACTAATGTAGCATCGATTTTGCAAGCAATATGCCAACATGCTCTTGAAATCTCGATGTATATTTTCTACGTATGAAGTCGTAGTGAAAAATAGTCATATTGGGGACTAGAGTGGCTCTGGGATTCAAGGATCATGGATACCACTCCGCGAGACTAAAGGGAGTGAAGGTGAGCTTGCCCCAATAGAGCATGGCTTGAGGTGTGCAAGGGTGCAATTGCATTGGCCTTGTTTGAGGGAGAATTTGAAACAGTCGTTTTCGCTTTAGAATAAGTGTACAAGCGTTAATGCCTTTAGTTACCAGCACTGGAAATACCATTGATTAACGAAATAGTCTTTTAATGAGTGGCATCGGCTGTGGTTATTTTACAATATGTGACATTTTAAGGAAAACTCCCATTTACATTCCACCCCCTTGAAAAAAGCAAGCTTAGTCGATTAGTTGATTCTTATTTCAGTTACCTCTTTCGGCTCCTGAGACATTCAAAAGTCTTTCATTTTTCCCCAAATTGCGTTATATCCTCTTTTCTCACTTGCAGAAACGGACAGAAATCGGAGCTTTTATTACCATAGTTCTTCTTTCCGTCTCTTGGGTGCCTAAAGAAAAAAAAACCTTTTACAAAAACTTTTAGAGCCCTGGGGGACATCCCACTGTCCCTAAAAGATGCAAAAAAAAATGGCTATTGTGACAAGGGCACCAATAATTGATCAAATGCATAAGTTAATTTAAAAAAGAAGAAAACAGTGGAATGAGGGCGCCAGAAAATTCTTGGGGGGACTCCCCCTGGATCCGCTCTTGTATTAATTAGCTTAATCTTATTTTAGTTACCTTATTTGGCTCTGAATGTATATACGGAAGTTTTATTTTTTTGTAAAAAATTTTTCAACCTTTTTTTTGTCTCTAACAGAAATTAAAAGAAATGGGAGCTTATATGATCATAATTATCCTGGGCGCCAAGTCAAAATTTAAATTAAAAAAAACATACCTTTTGACAAACAACCCCTTCTATCACGATAATTTATAACCCACAATTTATTACCATAGTTCTTCTTTCCGTCTCTTGGGTGCCTAAAGAAAAAAAAACCTTTTACAAAAACTTTTAGAGCCCTGGGGGACATCCTACTGTCCCTAAAAGACGAAAAAGTGCGACATTTTTAGCACCGTTAAAATATAACATTTTTCCGATCAAAAAGACTGCCGATTCTTTCAAAGCTGTCTTCTCCAAAGTAAACAAAATTAAAAAAAAATATAGCCTCCCCCCTCCCGTGCTGCAATATGAGTTCAGGACAGGCAAATAACCAAAGCGGAGACCACCTCTTAGACTTATTTAACGATGTATTTCCATTTCCATGAAATAGACTTCGAAAAAAATAATCCAATTTCCCTACTCCGGCAAAACTGTCACACAAACACATATCATTAAGAGCAGTAACATACTTTAATTACTTAGCAAGTCACAAGCCAAAAGTTAATTAGCTAATCAAAAGTTAAATAAAATTAATAAAAAGTTAAATATAATTAGGGCATAGACCACTTGGACTGTATTCATGGAGAAAACCTCTCAACAGTATCAATAATTTTTGGATCGAGCATTGATGTGCCCCCTTTCACAAATCGTGAAAAACATGCAGTGCGTGCCACGTATGACAGAAATGTGCCACGCGTGACGGAAATCCTCCACATGTCTTGGAGCTAGCAACACCCTGAAATGTACGCCAGATAGCAAATAGTGAATACTATCCTTTGAGGACTATTTAAGTTAGTTGTTAGACTGGAAAGACAGGACTTGAAATATGTGTAAAAATAAGAGCCAATAAATTAAAATTTCTTCTGGAAGCATATAGTTGCACCGCATTATTGAAATTTAATGAACGCATGTACAATGTATTCGTTTTTTTTTTTTATATATTTGTCTAATTTTTTTTTGTGGTTTTACCGTTTTTTCTTCTTTTTTTACAATGAAACTTTTAAAACGATCAACAACTTTAACAATGAAAATCTCCCGTTGCCAGGAGCGTTATTCTTGTTGCACAATTTCTTAAAGTCAGCAAAAGACGCCCCCAGTCCCCTTCTTAAATGAGTTCCAGTCAGTAATGTTACTTCTTGTCAAGACAGGTTTTATTTATCGATGTAGATGTTATTTTTTGCCTGTGTACGAGTATCTGTAAGTTTTAGTTTTATTCGTTGTCTGTGGCTTTAAATGACATTTGCAAGCTTGTGAGTACATACATGTCAGGAAGAGGAATTTTCTAGCACTTGGAGAAAGAAGGACATATTTAGGAAGAATGAGGGTGGTATTTGCTGATGCCTCATGTATAGAGGAACTGGCAAGGATCTATGTCACCTTGTGACTGTTTGTCCCTAACTACAGGATATGAAAAAAAAAATGATTTTCTAATGATCCGGTGCCAATGAGTAGTTAGTTTCGAACAGAGATGGTTTTAGGGGGAGCAGAGGGGGGACTTGCCCCAGGTGCAGAAATATTAGGGGGCGCAAAAATTTCTGATCGTTAACCTTACCGTTGAAATCATTTTGTAATTTTTGAAATTTCATTTTTATTAAAATAAAGTACAGGGTGCAGTTAATATATGAAAATGATTAACTAATTATTACTAGTTAATAAAAATTTATTGAAAATTAAAAACAATAAAATAATAATAATTGAAATAATTCATAATAACTAAATAATTTAAATAATAAATTGAAAACAATTAAAAAATAACTTGTTAATTGATTAATAAGCTGAAAACAATTTTGTTAATAAAGGAAAATTTTGTTAAAAATTGGCATGAAAATTCTGTGGGGGACAGGGAAAGAGGCAGGAGAAGGGGGCTAATCAAGATATAGCCCCAGGCACAAGAGAGGACAAACCGCCACTGAGTTTCAATAATGGGATCAAATGATTGTGGGGGGACAATAAAAACCATAGCAAAACATATTAAATTGTAAATTATCCATGGCGAAATATTTGCAAGGGAGGGGCGGAAGTTGAGTGCTTAATATATTGTGGAATGTTAGTGGTTATTATTTTTTTGTATACGTTATTGAAATGTTCATTTATGCATTAAGTATACTATTTTGTTTGTTGCCAAGGGCCTGTGGCTTTTTTGCAATAAATCTATTTATTCCTCTGTATATATTGGTTTTTCTTATTTTTTTCGAATGTGTGGGTTTAAATGGCTTTACTAAGTTTATGACAACAAATGCTCTTTTTTACACGTGTTGCAAAACATACGATTGGTCAGCTATAAATTGCCGTAATAAATCATAATTTCTCTTAGACCAATGGTGTCAAATGGGGAGAGGGAGACTTATGCTCTCTAGATTTTTTTTCTCACCTATCCCCTTGTTTTGAAAAATACCTTTTCAGGATGTTTCATTGAAAATTTCCTTATTTGGCATTAACTCGGAAAAAAATTGAAAAAATTCACCTTCCTCATAGATTCTGAAAAAAAATTCACCGCGCCCCTGATTTTCGAGAATTAAGAGTACTGATTGAAACCAATTAGTCGCAATATCGATACGGATTGTTCTGTGATATAACATATTACCGACACAGATAAGAATAGAAACGGGAATGTGTATCTTTTGTTACTATTTCTTTTTTGCTTTTCTGTCAAGTATAGATGGCATTATTTGTATTTTTGTGTCTGTCATAAGAAGAAATCTCCAAAATTCAATGACTTAATGATAGTATATTGTTAGTGTCCACGATATTAATAGTTTCAGGATAAATGGTTATACAGACTCTCAAACACAGAGCAGACAGGGAAAGGATGGAGGAGATCCAACAAACTCAAGCCATAGTAACCTCAAGTACTGAGAAAACGACAAATGAATCTAATTCAAACAGTGCAGCTCCAGACTCTGTAACAGAATATGCTGGAAGCGGACACGTTGTGCAGCAAATGGTAAATTCTATCTTTCGTTTCTCAAAAACACAAAATGTCAGTATTGTAATAGTTATGTTGAATTCACTGTAAGTCAAAATCTAAAATAAGCTTAATAGCTGAGCTTGAAATTCTAAATGAAGTAATTCACGGGATTTCATGATCAAGCTTTTGGTTTTGGTGTAAACTCAAGCAGGGGCCTAATGACGAGGCAAGGTCATAGTCACACTTGCTGATAAAAGCAAAAATAGGCCTAACTACATCGCCAATTACGTTTCCCGTTCGTAATTTTTCGGTTTTAACATCTTTCAGCTGTCAAGCATAAAAATTGCGATTGGCCAATCAGAGTTGAGGTTTAAGGCATACTCTTTTGAAAATAAAAAAGATGGAAGGTTGGAGCAGAAAGTTGGAAGGTTGGTGAGAAAAATTGACATTTGTAGCTGATTCAGCAGTGGCAACTATTGTCTCGATTAGTGCTAGCAGTAAAAATTTTCTGCGAAAACAAATTTATGGGAATTTCAGAAAATAGCCTGAAACCCATCGAAAATGGTGTCGGGTCGAAGCGAAATTTACACCATTAGAATCAGCATCGCCGATAACCTTACACAAGAAGATTGTAGTCCCCCACCTTGAACAACAAGGAAAATCACGTTTTCGCATGGGTAGCGCTGATGTGTCCTCTTTTTTCTTCACATAATTCAGGTCTATAACTCAGCAATAAGGTTCTTTCATATTACGCCGCAAAATCTTTCATACTAGCGTAACATTAGACTTTAACTTACGTTATGCAATCTTACGGACCAAATCCTGGGCCTAAAGCAGACAGCGCTAAGTAGTACTAAGTAGAGTTTATGTTACGTCATGGACAGGTTCAATACAGCAGTCAAAAACTGGAATTCCTGGATAAGCGATAAATAAATTTTGAAAACAAATTTAAACTTTTCTTAGAGAGTCTTTCACACTTTCGCCTCTCTATTTCACTTTTAATTTTGAATATTTTGCTTGTGATGATCTTAGACAATGATTATGATAGTTTTATGGATTTTATGTCAGCCTAGTCCCCAGAGTGTCCAGATACAGGTTTATCTACTAGTGTCATATGCGCTGTCATCGCATTATATCATCTATGGTTATTTTCTCCATGACTATCAATTAACTTTCTTTAGGACGATACTTCTAAGAAAATATCATATATTTGACTGATCATATATTCAATGTCGAAAACAGAAAAAGTCAAAGGATTCTTTCCAAGAAAGTTATAAAAACATACCAGTTATCTTATTAGAGTCAGTAACAAAATGAATTGGAAAATGTTGAACGATGTGTTTTACAAAATCCAATAAAGATCATAACATTATGTATTGTTTGAAGGCATTTGTGACTATTTTTGCTTCTAATTGTTAAATAGAAGATAAGATAAGATATAGAAGGATATAGAAAGATAAGATAAGATATAGATAAGATAAATAGAAAATAAGACAAGATACAGATTAATAGAAGATAAGACGGCGTTTACAAACTAGAGCGAAGATCTTACTTTGGGGTTCATTAAAGCAGACATATCTCATGTCATCAGCAAACCTATGTTTGAATAATGTGTCGATCAATCAAATTACTGGTTTTTGCGGTAGCCGCCTTGGGTTTCTACCATTAAAACCAGAAACTAAAGTCTTTTGAAACAATTAAGATTTTATAGCGGACATGAATGTACCAAGCCTACTCGTTTTTATCACTTTCGTGTTTGCTTGGGGAGATATCTTTTGCTATTTTTTGTGCGTAAAATCTCGTCTAGACTACATAGATTATTTTTTTTTCGATAGTTTCACTCAATGTTTTTCGTGAGAGACTGAGAGTCAATTCGGGCTTCTCATTTTACATGAACAAATTAAAGAACAAGAAATGAGGGCATTTTCCCTTGCAAGACAGGAAAAATGTTGTCAGTTGCAACCTAGTTCGTATCCTGGGAGGAGGGGGGAGCGGTTAAGGGATTCAACCATCCCACAAAATGTTTATCTGAGTCGTAAAAAGGTAACAAAAATACATTTAAGCCAATTTTTGATGCGTTTTTTAAGTTTTTCTAGGTTTAGACCTTTTTGAAAATATGTCCAGGGTTGCAATTTTGACAATGTACTTATCAGCTGACCAATATGGCTCATTTTTCAGTTTTCGCTCTCATTTTCACTTGATTTGGGAAAATTGGCTCCAACTTTGCCTCACCCGGAATTTTGATGAAATTAAGCCACTAATCTGGAGCAAAACCTTGGGGGCTATTGTGACAAGGGCACCAATAATTGATCAAATTCATAAGTTAATTTAAAAAAGAAGAAAACAGTGGAATGAGGGCGCCAGAAAAATCTTGGGGGGACTCCCCCTGGATCTGCTCTTGTATTAATTAGCTTAATCTTATTTTAGTTACCTTATTTGGCTCTGAATGTATAAACAGGAGTTTTTTTTCAAAAATTTTTCAACCATCTTTTGTCTCTAACAGAAATTAAAAGAAACGGGAGCTTAGCCTATATGATCATAATTATCCTGGGCGCCAAGTCAAAATTTAAATAAAAAAAAATACCTTTTGACAAACGACCCCTTCTATCATGATAATTTATAACCCAAAATTTTTGTGGGTTATTTTCTCTTGCTAAGGGTAGGGGCTAGGACCTATACCCTTAAACACGTTTTGCCATAACAACGCATTTCCGTTTTTTGCGTTTTTTAGATTAAATCCGTAAATACTTATTTACATTCTCAAAGTTACAAAATTACAAAGTTCAGCAGTAAAACTCAACGAAACTCAATATATAGAAGTAATTAGTATATGTTTTACTGCTGATGATGGACACTGTATATGTGTTCGAAATATCCTGTAAAAAAAATTTATATACTTTTTCACTGTCAATTAAAAGGTTTCATCACTATTTTGAACTGTTACATTGTATACTGTTATTTATTGAACTGTTAGCATGTACATAATGTTTTGATTGTAAAATTTGCCCCCTCTCAGAATGAAAATATTGTGTTACAAGATCCTTCCCTGGCCAGTTCTCTCTGTACAACTCAAAGAGGGATCATATTTGCCTTGGGATCATGAAAGTTTTGGAAAGAGGAAAAATTATAGAAAAGAAATTTGGGCTACTTGTTGGAAGAAATATCTTTCTATTTTTTTTCTCTGTCTCTATAATTTTTTAAATTGATTTTATATATTATCAAAAAAGCGCATCTAAAATTTCTTTATTTGCATTTTTGTTACGTTTTTACAAGTCGGAAAAACATCACCTAAAATCACCTAGCCTGTACACATAGATTGAGACATACTTGATGTAATATGTAAAAAAAAAAAAAAAAAAAAAAAAAAAAAAAAAAAAAAAAAAAAAAAAAAAAAAAAAAAAAAAAAAAAAAAATTTCAATCAAGCAGCTCATTATTCGGACAAATCAGTCCTACAGTGTCCGCTCAAGTATGTGTTTATTGTATGTAAACTTCAATTGAAAGTCAAACCAGATATAATGTTTCTTACAAATAAAAAACTTTAGTTACAATTTCGCAAAATTAATTATAACCATATCTATTTCTATCTGGTTAACGTCACAATTGCGAAAGCTGGGATTTCTTTGGCACTCGATACATTGTCTTTTTGCTAATCAAATTTTTGGCACCAAGATAAGAATTTAATAGCTCGGGTTAGCAACATAGGAACCGCAAATAATGTAAATTCTTTAAGAAACAGAAAAATAATCTTAATGAAGCTTTAGAGATACAAAAGCCAAAATTTACAATGTCATTGGAAGTAATTACAAAATCTTAGGATGATTCCACGAATTCAGAGAATGGTATTTATGGGTAATTCTATTGTAATAAACTTGATTGTGACGAGAAAAACAAATGCTTAAAGTTTTAAATTATTTTTTTAGTAGTTTCCTTCCTTAATTGTTTCCAAAGATATTTCACATAAATAATGAATAAAAAAATTACATAAATAATTTACTCGACTACACTGCCTTTACATTTATAATTGAAACAAAAATATATTAAAAACGGATATAAATAAGAAACTGAAACAGTGAACAGTTAAAAAAAAATTTCTAATACAAAAATAATGAGAATTTCAAGATCAATACTTAAAAAATAATAAGAAGGATTTCAGACGTTTATAGCTCGAAAAATAAGATAAGATTTATTCATGATGAAAGACGTATAGTAGTACATTATACTATTCCCCCTGCTCTTTGACAGGTGAAGGGCCATATAGAGCAGGGAAGTATAATGGGTTTTGTGTAGTTGTTAATTAAACGAAATACACCCAAGAAGTGAAGTTCGGTTAATGCTAGTGAAATATAACCTGCATATAACCTTTAGTTTATATAATAATATAGGTACCCCCGACTTTGTTCATTCATTGACGCATTATAAAACCATTGTTTTTCGCTAGTATCTTACAGCTTAGCGTGCGACAAAACAAAGAGAAGTGACAGAATAGATGGAAATATATAATTCGGGCTATATATTGGCACACTAAGGGGGGCTGGAGTGGGGATAAAGTAAGAAAACAATTCTTACTATATATTATGCAGGGTAATTTTATCTAACAAATAAGGCATGCAGACCCGTCACACTTACCCTCCCCCCTAATGTTCAAGTATGTAGCCCAAACTTGTTTCTAAAGTATTATATTTTTGTCACACTTAGGTATATTTCATTAGGATTGAGCTTCCGAGAAACATATTAGAAGCATATTAGGTCGGGGGTATATCATACAGATACTATAATATAGTTTGGGCTATATATTTGCACATTAGGGGTGAGATGGGGGTAACGTATCTAGACAGCACCCCTAACCTATCTCCGCCCTCTAACGTGCAAATATATAGCCTAATACAAGTCCAATGCATTCCGTTGCCCATCGTTTGTTTTGCCGCTATGAAACCGGTTTTCTGAGATCTAACCCAAACGTAATACTTGATTGTGTTTCGTTCACTTAACAAGAATCGATTTTTTTTTTTTCTAGGGAAGGAGGAGTATAACTTTGAAAAACGCAAAAAATAGGTAAATTGAAAGGGAAAATACATTAAAATGTAAGAAAAATTACAGTTTTCAAGGCCAAGGGGTAGATAAAGGCACAGCCCTCCTCATCATATATACCTTTTTTAACGGGCATTCTGTTCCTGGAGGTAGCCAAGAGACATGCGTATGATCTTATATGGGAGGGGGATCGAATAAATCTTATGGAGAATCAAAGAAGTTATAGAATAATTCGCATATTGTCTATATTTTGGGAAGGGAGGTCTCGGTACTCGGTCTTTTTGCCATTGTATAAACAAAACAATATCCTCTTCATATCTGCTCTAAAAAGCAAATTACTTTTGAGAAAGTTTAATTTTCAAGCCTAAGATTTAGCTAGAATTTCTCAAAGAAAGACTGGGTGAATTTCGTTGGTAATTAGGGCAGGGCTATATCCAGGATATTTGTTTGGGTGGGGGCGAGTAAAACACAAAAAAAAACTTTTACAACGCATCAAAATTTGTTTATATGCAATTTTGTTAGGTTTTTACAAGTTGAACAAGTTTTTACAATGATACTATACAAGATAAAATTGGAGGGTAGAGTGCCAACTTTAACTCCCGAAGCCGTAAGGGAAACTCCATACGACGTGGACGATTGGCGTCAAAATGAAAATAGTGGCGTCAATTACTTGTAGAAAATCTTGTAACTCAAAAATTTGTCTATTTCTTTGTTGGCTCCAAATTTCAAACTGAAGAACCGATTAAGCGGAACTAAACTTTTTCTCTTTGTGTGATATTTTGTGATATATAACGTAATTTGGGAGGAGGTTCAAACCCCCTAATCCCCCTCGAAACGGCCTGGAATTAATTAAGTACACATATTGAGATTTTTTCAAAAGAAAAATCCAACTATTTAATGAGAATAGGGTTAGAAAAAAAGGATCTGTCTGAAAATTTCTTTTTTTTTCTTCTTTAGTTTGCTCTTTTTTGGGTGGGGCAACTATAACATACAAAAAAAAAAACTTTTACAACGCATAAAAAATTTGTTTGTGTGCAATTTTGTTAGGTTTTTACGAGTTGATCAGAAATTTCGGGAGGGATTAAAACCCCCAACCCCCCCCCCCCCCCCAAAGGGCCTGGAATTAATTAAGTACACATATAGAGATTATTTAAGAAGAAAAATCTAATTATTTAATGAGAATAGGGTTAGAAAAAAAGAAGGTTTTCGGTCTGATTTTTTTTTTTTTTTTTTTTTTTTTTTTTTTTTTTTTTTTTTTTTTTTTTTTTTTTTTTTTTTTTAGTTTCCTCTTTTTCAAGCAATGATAGGGCATCCTTGATAGCAATGATACTATACAAGATAAAATTGGAGGGTAGTGTGCCAACTTTAACTCCCGAAGCCGTAAGGGAAACTATACGACGTGGACGATTGGCGTCAAAATGAAAATAGCGGCGTCAATTCACGAAAACTTAGGCTGGGATGTATTTTCCAAAATCTAGAGGGAAGCAAATTTGTTGATTTTTCCAATTGTTCTGAGGAAATACCAAAAAAAAAAGAAATTTTTGAACGAAAATAAATAATAGCCCCCGATGCAGCTAGATGAAAATAAATTTAAAAACCTGACAAAAACCCCAAAGTAATTATTCTAAATCTGGAATCATTTGCAAAATCGAATAACCCTATCTATGGGATGGATGGATGAATAAAAGAGTAGTTTGTTTCTTTGCACGAAGAAAGAGTCCTTCCTTACGGAAGGATAGACTTCTAAGATCAAGGTGTAACTATATTTTCCCAGCAAAAATGAATTAGCAGGAGGCGCCAATTCATGAAACCTCAAGAGGGAGGAATCCATTTTTCAAAAGGGCATTTTTTTTAACGAAAACCAAAAGAGGTAGGCTATTCATTCCGTAAAATACAACAAAGTTATTTTTCAAACAAAGAAGGTGTGAGGGGCAAAATCATGGAGGCAAATGCCACCCTCCTTCCCCCCTCTTTCTTGATGCCACAGAAAATTAGTTCTTTAATTTATTTTGTCTAGAAACTAAACTTGGGGGAAAAGGATGCTGTTTCCATTTATCCTAGTCTTGTACTTAAGAGCAGAATATTTAAAAAAAAAATACTTAGTTGTTCTGAATTTCCTTTTTACTTCCTTGTTTATCTCATTTTTTTTGGAAATATTGAGCAGACAGTCTTCAGTCCAGAACTGTTTGCCTTGGAATAGATTACTAAAAACGAAACTATTCTTCCACATTTTAAGTCGAGAGACTATTTCTTCTTTGTTTTACTTTAATGTCTACGTTTATTTGTGCTACTTTAGATTTTTTTTTTGCAATATATTGAGTTGAGGTCCAAAAACCAAACTATGTTACCGTATTTCAAGTAGAGAAACACGCTCCAAGTTTCCACTCGATGTCTCCATGACAATTTACTGGCAAATATGTCAGTCAAAGAACTTAAGAGGTCAATCAGTTTACATATACTAAATTCTACTATTGTTTTTTTAGCATACCATAAAACTTTGACAAAAAATGAGGATTAATACTTAAATTGGTTACACCAACGTGTTATAGAGTACCAAGAATATATGAACAAACAGTATTCAGGTCTCAAGGGGTTTGAACACAGGGGTACCAATAAAGGGGATGGAAGGAAATGACCCCTTCGATTTTGACATTTATTTTTGGTAATTTTATTAAAAACGTCGCAAATCCTTGCCCCTACACTCAATATTTTCGAGAACCCCTGTCCTTCTTTGAGTGATGATATCGAGAAATAATCAAAGAATGAGATAGTATGAGATATATAGTGAGGATAAGTTTATGCTCCTTTTCTCCAGTGTATGGAACTTGATTAGGGCCAGCCCCGAAGCTCTTCTAAAAAAAAAAAAAACGTCTAGTGTTTAGAAAACACCTCAGCGCAGCGTATTTTGCTGCAGAGTTGGGACCCCACTCTAGTATCTATTACTTTAAAAAAAATATATACATAAATATTACAATCGGGCTTTTTATTTGGTAATTTCAATAATCCATTTTGCTTTTATTACAGTGAATGCTGAAAAGTCGCGAGTTTTTTCATTAAATAATAAGACTTTGTAACTGCTATGACTTTTAACTTTTTTTTCAACAACAAAAATCTAATTTTACCTCCCCCCCCCCCGGGTAAGCTAGACTTCAGGCGATGCCAGCTCAGGTTGACGGGTACGCCCTTCAAAATACTTTATACAAAATATAATTATATTATAGTCAGGAACGTACCAATTAAATTTTTTGAGGAATGCAGGACTAACTTTCAAAAATATGGACTTGATACGTAATACGTCAAAACGGCGAAGCATGTAAACCAAAGAGTAAAAAAGAGATTACTTGTAGAAAATCTTGTAACTCAAAAATTTGTCTATTTCTTTGTTGGCTCCAAATTTCAAACTGAAGAACCGATTAAGCGGAACTAAACTTTTTCTCTTTGTGTGATATTATGTGACCAAGTTATGAGACAACACAGTGGAAAGCCATAAAAACCATAATATATCTGAGGACCCGACCCTCAGCTTCAAGGTTATCAAGGTTACGTAATCAAGGTTAAGTCCTTGACTACCATTGTTGATAAGTATAACAGATGAAAATACAAATTTTAACACAATAATTCCAAATTTCCTGTATGTTACAGCCGTCAGCAAGCCATACATATACCGATGCGAGTTATTCCCCGGATGAACCGAGAGATTTGAGCAGAAAGCGACGTCACGAAAGTGATGAAAATGAGGATGATATACAGATTAAAATTGGAAATATGTCAAATGAAAAAGATGATGAGTCACTATCAGATATGGGAGACATGTCAGACGCAGGTATGAAAATGCCATACTAATATGAATTGTGTGGATTGAACAGGAAATCAAAATAGTACGATATGTTGAACTTACAGAGAAAAAGAAAACGAAGTGAAAAGCCAAAATGTTCAAAAAAGAACCACAAAGAAATGTCGATTCTGATGCAATCTAGCAATCCTACTACCTATACTACAGTCAAATTTACCTTTAGTTTGAACCGGAATTCAACCACTTATAATACTATTAAAATGTGTTTTAAATATGTCTTAAAATATGGGTTCAAAAATATACGTATTAAGTCTTATTTGCAAAGATGAATGAGACTTTTCAGTGTTTTCTATTGGTTAAAAGTTGTGAAATGTTCTGGTACAATTCGACGATTATTTTCCGTTTTATATCAGAACAGATGAACAACCCTTGAAAATTAATAACATTACATTGAATTTTACACGCGCGTTTAAAACTTCATTTAATTCTTCAATTTCTTTGAAATACTGTGTGTTTCGTTTAAGTCCATTTTCATGTATACTAACTGCAATAAATCCTAGTTTAACCTCTTACCATTTGTAACCTGTTAACCTTTACCCCATACCCCTTCAGTAAGACCATGCTGAGGTCTTTTTCTACTTTACTCATGAGCTCCAGACTCTATTTTAAATGCTCAGACAAAAGGGCTAAAATAACTTCGAGTTCGAAAAGCACTCCAAATTTTGAAAGATCAAAACAGATTTTGTAAGATGATGAAAATTAAACAATTTATTGAAAACATTAGTCAAATATACCAGTGGCGTTAATGGGGGAGGTGCAGGGGGTATGTCCAGTAGATTTTTGCCCTCCCCCTTTCTGGAATCCATAAATACCTTTTCTGGTGATATTTTCAATAATAAATGACAAGCATTGAAAAAATGACAAATCTATCCCCTATTAAATTTAAAACTAAGTTCCCGAATTTTCGTAAATTGGCGACACTCAAAGAGGCTGTCGGATAACAGTATTGTTTGTGGGTACCAAAGAAAGAGATATTAAACCGCTTTGCTCAAACACAAAAGTGTAAGTCCTTTTACCATCTTCTCCCCCCCCCCAAAAAAAAAAAAAAATTCCGGAAGTTTCAACTTGATCGCAAAACCGTAAAACATATCAGTGTTTGCTCGGTTGTGAAACTGGCTGACCCTGATTGCAAAAATTCTCCGGAGAAATACTGGATTCCGCTGCCAATCACATAACCCCACATGATTGGCTAGGTGTTACGAGCACTTACCGATTACATAAAGCAGGCTAATAAGATATACAGTTTTGTGCCTGCGCACCTGGTATTCTATGCTGTATTCTGTGTCGGAGTTTGAAGATCCGTAGGGGATACTTATAAGACTGATGCATTAAGGTAAAAACTAATGACGGCGCTCAGCCTCTTAGGGTCAAAGTAAATTTACTTCCCAGAAAATCGTTCCACGTAAACTTTCGATCAAACCTGAAAGAAAGGAAACATATTAATGTTCTACAAAAAAATTATAGTTGGTCCTGATAGGAGGTATGTTGAAAGAAATGGTATGAAAGAAAGGAAACATATTAATGTTCTACAAAAAAAATAATAGTTGGTCCTGATAGGCGGTATGTTTGTCCCCTTTGTAAAGATGAGGATGAAGACTTGGATCATTTTCTCCGGAAATTCCCAGTGTTGCTTCCTGGTGATGCTTCCTGGTATTCTGCAAAACAGTAACCCAACCACAATATTTCGAGTGGGAGTGTATATAGATAAATCCTTAGTAAGAAGAAAAAGTTTATATGATTAACTTCTTTTTTTGTTAGATTAGGTATTTTCGCGTTGTATTCTGTTTTTGCGCGTGTTTGTAACTTGTACTGTTGTTTAACTTCCTTGGTTGTTTGTTATTTATTTATATTTTGTGTGTATATGGCCCATGGGCTCTTGAAATACACTTATCTATCTATCTATCAATCTATCTATTATAAAGTTAGTTGATCTCTGTTGTATAAGTTTGCATTTACATCTGTTCTAAATTCAAAATACTTGTAACATGTTTGACACTCCGAAAACAGATTCGATTTCATTAATATAGGATTTCTTTATATTTTTTCTTGGATGAAATGATAATTCAACACTTGAAATCGGTATTTAAGTCTTTGTCAAAAGGAAATTTTGATTTACATCTTTAGAAACCTTCCTTTCTGGAAATCATTCTTAAATTATGAAGAAGAGTAAAAGTGCATCACGGATCATCAGTGGGAGATTGTGACCTAATATTGTCTTGTGTCCATTAAGAAGCGACTGACAAAATCCCGTTACCGGAAAAAATTAAACAACAAAAAAAAATCTAGGTTCTCAGGCTCTAGAACAAACGCACATCAGCATTCTTGCAAAATCTAAAAACTTCAGGAAGTACGCATGTCTTCTTACATAATGGAGGAAACTCTTCATCTCCACATTGCTCACCTGAAGAATTACTCCCATAATTTTTTTTTGAGAAACTGTTTGAATATTCAAAATATTTACGTGAAACTGCGCTATTTTATAGATTGTCCCCCCAAGTCCTAAGGTTTTGGTTTTGTCATTGGCACCAACTGGGAGGGGGGAATGTCCGAGATTGTCTTTCCCCTCGGATTATCAAACATACCCTTCTTGATATTTTTATTACAATATCGGAAAATTGCCCACCAAATCTTCAAAATGTCATTTTTCTTCATTTATTCAAAATGAAAAAAAAAATCATTGCCTCCCCACATTTTCGTGAATTAGAGCCGCCGGACTGTGTTCATTTACGTCAAAATTTCTTCTCTACCCTTACAAATCTAACACTAAGGAAACATGTTTACCTGAAATATGCTTTTATAGCTTACACCCCTCCCCTGCCAATCCTAAGGTTTTGGCTGTGTTCTTTTATCTTGTGATTTCTATTCTAACCCTGCAAATCCATCAATAAATGAACACCTCACTTGACAATTATAACACTTAATCCAACGAAGATTTATGACAGCAATAAAAAATTCCTCTCAAAAAACTTGTCGACAAAGCGATTAGATCAACAGGACCAGAAGAAGATAATTAAAAATGCATGATGCTGGTTACACATGCCAAAATCCTGATCTTGGTCAACAAATTATGGCTAACATTATATTGATATTTTTGAATGTCCTTGCCAGTATGTGTCATATGAGTGATGCCTAAACTAAAATTGAATTTTACAATATAAAATGATGTGAAAAGAAAAAAAGAGATAGTTTTCTAAATTAACGCTGAAATATATATAAAGTTTAACTATAGCATAAAGCTGAGTACTTATGCACCAGCTAGTAAACGGAACTAACCCCCACAAAGGCTCCATGGCCTTTAATAGAGGAATAATTGCCCACTATTTGAACACTAACTCGTAAACAATATATATATATATATATATATATATATATATATATATATATATATATATATATATATATATATATATATAGAGAGAGAGAGAGAGAGAGAGAGAGAGAGAGGGAAAGAGAGAGAGAGAGAGGAGATGGAAAGAGGGGGGAAGGGAAATTGTGGAAGATTTGAGTTATTTTTAAGGATTTACTCTAGTCAGAGAGAGGGGGGAGATAGAAAGGGATATTTTGGCAGATTTGAGTTATTTTAAGGATTTAAGCTCCAATGGAGCTTAAACAGTGTAAATAATAGAGAAAAAACCTGCAAAATAGCAAATAAAAAAGCATGCTGAAACAAAAACTTATTCTAAATGTCTTTTGAAGGTACCAGACAAGTGGCATTCTCGAGCCGAATCACGACGGATATATACGCGACACTTCACTAAAGGATTTAAATCAGATTTTATTGCTGGATTAAGCTGAATTTGAATATACTGAAATATCGTACACTAAAGTATATAAGAACGGATTAAAAAACCATAAGGGGACAAGAACGTATCACGGATGGTTTTGGGGAGGGGAAGGTTATTCTTGCTTATAAAACACATGATTCACGAAATTGCTTATACTTAGCCTTACAGCTACTTTTTGGCATTGACCTTCGTAGAGACTTTTCGAACAGGGTTTTTTGAGCAGACTTTCAAATTTGACAGAATTCTTGTGACGGACATTTAGCTTCAAAATCACAACCAGCTGTTCAGCTCGAATAAAAGGCAGTGTTTCTCCCAATGAAATCAATCTATAAAAAATAAAGGTTGTTATGATTTTAAGCAGGGCTTTCTTTGCCCAGTTCTCTGAAGTTCTTTTTATTGGTCTGTTCTGTGCTCATCATAGGCAGCGCAATAGCGCTGCCCAAGTAAAGAGCGATGTGGGTACAATGTATTATTTTATTTTTTTTTTAGACCAGGGCACTTCGTATCGAAGGAGTTGACGTAGAAACTTCTAAAAGGGCTCATTAAATTGGAAATTGAAAGGACTAGTATCCTTTATTAATAGTCGAAAGTGATTGAAGGGCAACTAACACCCTCCCACGCCCACCATTCCCCCAAACACATTCAATCAAAATTTGGAAATAGTCATTTTGTTCAAAAAAGTTGAAATATTCGGAAATTACATCTTTGACGATGACCCCCCCCCTCCACAGCCCTCAGGGCAAGGGTTGTAGGTTATGCCCCGTGGGCATTCGATGTACCAGAAAATACATTTGCTGTACTGGAAACATAATACGCTTGAAATATTTTCACCTTTCTTACTTTCATAAATGAAAAATTATCAAAACCTTAACAAAGAAATGTCAGCATATGTCAATTTAACTGACAATCCACGGTCCTTTTTTTTTTTTTTTTTTTTTTTTTTTTTTTTTAGTAAGGCGCTTATTGTATTGTGATCTTGAGAAGGCATAGGGGTTATCAGCGCTACACGTGTTAATTTTCGCACGTTTTGAGTTTGACTCGACTATTTATTGTAATTTCTGTTCATTTTGAGTTTCATTTACTTATTGATAGTGATTTGCGGTAATTTTCCGCTTGAAAGATTATTTGACTTTATTTTTGCTCATTCTTGACTTATGGAGCTCTTTGATTTTCTTTGAAAAACTTAACTTGTAGATTTTTTTAAAATAATTTATAATAAAAGAAATAACAGTGTTTAGAAACGTAGGCGACATATTTGGGCATCCTCTCCTTCAATCCCTTAATTTTTACAAGTTTTTATATGGGCCTATAATCATCCCAAACTGTAAACACTTCCCAATGACAAAATATAATATTAGAAACTTGAGACACAAGCTTAAATTATGATTCCAAGTTCTGAATATTATTCCCCCCCCCCAATGGATCATTCCAATAAAATCAGTGTGCATTAATTTATAGTTAGTACACATAGTACAAGATACCATCGTACACGTAAATGAACCGGTTTTGACTTTACAGTAAATGTTCTAGTGAGACTTTCTAAGGAATCTGTCAACGACATGTACTATGTCTTTTACAATATCTTTAAATAATCTTAGTTTCCCACAATAGAGACCAAAACAGTGCTCAGAGATGAAAAAGTCGGGTGAAGGAAACTAGACCAGCTAAATTTTATCCTACCTCAACCCCCTGAAATTAACGCCAATAGTCTTAGCAGGTTCCTTGCCACCATTGCCCAAGGTCTTCCGATATTTTCTTGTCACTAATAAACTTTGATATCCCCCATCTTAACCTTTTATTTATATAAAAATGAACCGGTTCTGACTACACAGTCAATGCTCTAGTGAGACTTTAATATAGCATATTTAATATAATATAATATTTAAAGGAGAAGGATAAGAAAATGCAACATAGCATATTTAATATGATATGATATTTTAATATAGCATCTTCGACGTAGTTCAACGTCTGATAAACAACCCAAAGGACGGTAAAGACAAATTCCGCAGACGATTTAAGTGTCTTTGATTGATGTTATATTTGGCTGTCTCACATCGATGAAGGAGATAGGCCCAAACTTAAGGAGATCACAAAATGTTTAAAGGATAAGTAGAAGAAAATGAAACATAGACAATACAAGGAATGAAATTTTATTATATAGCATATTAACAGAGCTCAGTTACAGGGTGACCTTGTTTGACTTTAAAACATGTTTTGCTGCATTACTACTCTTCTTGAATTATATTTTCGTTTTTATCCTTCCCTGTAGAGTTGAAATTGTGCCACAGAACAAACGAAAAAATTATCTCGAAATTAGAAAAGTCAATGGATTGGGTTTCCACTTTTTTTTGAACTTATAAATCTACAGCCTAAAAATCAGCTTTTTCTATTCAACAAATGTATTTTCTGGTGAATCTATTCAATTTTGTATACGTTTAGGTCTGAAATGAAATATAGAATTAAGCATAACAAAAAAACAGAAATAGAATAGGTAATTTTAGCATACTGTCATAGACGTGTTCCATTAAAGCCATATAACTTGTCGGCAGAAGGTCATTGGATGCAACCCCTCGCCCCTCGCAAGGGCTTAGAATTCCTGAAATATAAAAGGAGGAGTCTTCATTAAAATGGTGCTTTCTTAACTCCTTGTAATTGTAACCTATAGATAATTAAAATGTTCTCTTTTTGTTTAATCTTAAACCCAGTGAATATTCTACCATTCTTCAACCATGAAAACAAACAGGCATCTATCTGTAAGTTGATGAAATAAAAACGACAATAACTACTTCAAAAACAGATGAGCTCCCATCATATATAAAAACATTACTTCTGATTTGAAAGATGAACCGAAGAATATTTGAAAAATACCCAGATTTCCCGATAATACCAGGCTTTATTTCAGGGTCACAAGGTGATAAGATGGGGAAAATGCGGATGCCCACTTGTGCAAGATGTAGGAACCACGGTCAAGTAGTAAAGTTACGGGGTCATAAAAGATACTGCAGTTTCCGCCACTGTCTATGTGATAGATGCGCATTAACTTCCGAGAAGCAGCGCGTAATGGCCGCACAAGTTGCACTGAGGAGAGCACAGAAGCAGGACGAAGAAAACGGGATTGTGCGACCTGTTCCAATTACTCCCAAGCGACCTGAGATTATCTACCCTCCTCCACGAATTCCATCACCACCGTCGGCGCCATTACCTTTACAACTGCCGATTCCCCCACAGCCATTAAATTATATAGATAGTTATTTGAAATTTAGTCTACTAAGCATGAAAGATGAACTTAAATTGGGAGAGCACAACTTACCTCTTCTCTATTTGGCATACAGCTTTGTTGGCTGGGATCATAGGCATCTTATAAAAGAACTCCATGTTGGTAAGTTAGGTTCTTCTTCTTAGAAAAATATTGCATAACCCTGGAAAATATAACATAAAAGGGAATGATATTAGAAATATTAATATAAGTATAGTGATAAGGGTTCCAAAATATCATATTTGTTCAGTAACTAGAAATATAGTTTCCTTATATCTTTCAGAGGTGGATCGTCCCTCCTTCCTTAAAACATCTCCTAAGACTTTGCACATCTCTTTTTCATCCTGATTTAGATTAGCATGTCCATCCTGGCGTTATAAACTCGCCAAAGCACAAATAGAGAAAATAGAGGCAATACGAAAAGGGGTTTTAAGAATTATATACCGTTAAGGTAATTTCCACCATCCCTTTCTTCAGTATAAGCTCAAACAAACGAACTCTGGCCGGGAGAAGGGATGTTTTGTGGGGAAGGTTTGGGCAAATGGTTCTTTTTGACCCTCAGCTTTGTGGTATTTTCTACTAGCTCATACCCCCCCCCCCCCCACAAAAAAAAATGTACAAAGAAAAGCCCTACTCTTTGTCATGTAGTGACTACCCATGTCAGGTATAGGAAACCTTGCATACCCTGGTTTGTCGAGTCGTATGGCGGAAATAACCTAATGTCTCTGTTGTTGTTTTTTTTTTTCTCCTCTTAATTTCGCTTAGAGTTATAGGCAATAAACTGTTGTTATTATTTATTATTTTTGCCCGAACAATAGACTGACGTGAGTGCGCATTATGACAGTATTTCATTTAGTTATTGACCGTATTATTTTTAATCTTTATATTTGTTCTATATGAACGCAAATTCTATCATTTGAACTTGTGAATAATTGTTTTGAGTTAAATTATGTACTCTGTGAACGTAGCCAACGACTTGGCTATTAACATGTCAGATATATCAAAATGAAGTAGACAGATTACATTTTTATAATCCCATGGTAAAAAGTGCACTTTAACTATATTGGTTTACATCTTTGACAGATTTTCGTAAACCAATCACAACATTCCTTATTTCTTGAAAGAAAAATAACACCGCTTTTTAACACACCATGTGTGAAACTTTAAGCCAGTAAAAAGAGAGAAGAACAAAATTCCATCTGATTGGTTGATCTGTGTAAAAATGTAAGCCAATAAAAAGAACCCACAGTGTTTCAGTTTTAATATTTTATAAATAGTCTCTGTTTCTTGGTGGCCAGACAAGATATATACATGTGAAATTAGATTATTAGGCAACTAGCTGGTTAAAGTCAATGAACAATTACTCAAGTAAATAAACTGGGAGAGAGCAGCCTACCTATTTGGCTCTCAGCCAAACCTGACTGGGTCCAAAGGCATCGCATAAGAGAGCTTTATGCTAGTTAGTTCGATTTTTCTACTCAGAAAAATAATAGGGCTTCCTTGTACTTGCGAATCTGTCTTTGCCAAGTCTAAAAATTCCCAGAAGATAGTGGGAATTTCCAAATTACACTATCAAAGAAGAAGCAGATGAAAACTAATGATGATTTGAAATATTTAGCCAACGCACACATCTTATGTTAAAACACTGAAGACGTTGCCGCAGTGATTGGTATTATTGTTACCGAAAAAATTACTTTGGAAGTACGATTATGATTAAGAACGATTATAATTTTGATTATCTGATCGGCCCTTTATTGTAAACCTTAATCGTATTTTTAACATTCATACTTTGAATAACTTATGCTTGCTTAAGTTTTGGCGTCATTCTTTACTTTCAGTTGAAAAGATTAAATGTAATTTCTGTTTATTTACAATATCACATTCAGGATCATTCTAAAAATGATGACACCATAAAACCATTATTTTAGTAAATTAGAAAATGACAGAAAATAGCATTTTATCATTTGATTTTTGAGATTGTCTCCGTTAAATTTAACATACAGAAAAAATAGCAGATAAAATGTATAATTATACCAGGAAGCTCAAAAATCAGTCGTTAAAAAGGAAGTAAAAACAAATACGATTAAACTTTTCAGCCAACTCATGGAATTGTAAGAGGAAAATACTGAAGACTTTGTTGGGCCAAGAGGAATTATTTTGGCGGTAAGGGATGGTAGGGGTGTTTGTGGTGAGGATTACAGCTTCAATTTATTGTAGGTATGTTTGTCTTGAACGACGGAATTTACAAAAGCTCAGAAAAAAAATTCCAGAAGCTGATATCGTCAGGGGGTTTGGGCTTCAGCAAGTTATAAAAGGACTTGTGGGTTCGACTCCCACCAACAGGGATTATTTTAGGATTATATTTTATGTTTGCAGGAGTGTTAACTTCACAAATTTTACAGGCTGTCTCAAAAGTCACCATAATGAAGTGAAAAACTGTGGCTTTTTTTACAATTTAGCTATGCTACGAAGTGTTTTGATACCCCTTAGTATCTTTTTCATGGAGGAACGGTTCACGTGGTTGGATATACCCTCATCACGGACAGGCCTGTACCTCTAACAGTCCTATATCCCTGTATCCCTAAATCCCTAAAAAACTTTTACTCGAAAGTTTGCAAAAGGGTCAGAGGCCCATGATTGGAATACGATGGTATAAGAAAATGGCTGAACACCTTTCTGAATTTCTTGGAATGTGGCCAGGGCAGAAGCTTCAAAAAAAATGAAACGAAGGGGAATTGTTTGGTACTTGGGGGCAGGTGTTATAACGCCATGATTAGTGTCTAGACTTCCTCAAAATATGTTTTTTCGTCAATTTTTAAGGGAAAATAAAATCCCCTAAAATCCCCCTGCTGGAAAATTCCAGACATTTTTTGAACGTGCATTCTCCAACAGTTCTTACTCATATTTTGTCAAAAATCAAAATAGTTGGGACAAAAAAAAATCCATGGTCATTTTAGAAAAAAAGAAATTTTACACCTTTGTTGCTGTTGTTAAAAGAGTAACGACCGTTGCTCTTTACTGTTTTGACAAGCTATCAGAAGAACTTTTGCTTAAAACAAGACTTAATGTTTAGAGCTTCACGATGGGCGAGCTTTGCAGTTCTAATGGATCCCAGACACACAAGGTCGTAGGCCAATGTTGCCAGTAAACACTTTTCTGTTCCTTAATGTTGTGACAGAGAAGACACCAGAAAACATAAACCTGAAAATAAAATATGTACAGTTTCGCAAAATTGTCGAGTATGACAAGGCCCTTGGTGATATTGAGATTCCAAAAAAAATGTATATTGGTCTACATGCTTCAGTCTTGGGTTTTCTGAAGGTTTCCTAAGTCAGTAAAGAGATACGCTTAAAACAGACAGCACCAAATAGTTTCAGAAGGTGCAACTGTCTTTGGGAATAAGCAGATTGTTCATGTTTGAATTTTTACGGACGAAAGCGTTGTCAAATTTCATTAATTAGTTTCACTAACTTATTTTCACGGTTCAATGTGGCAACACTAGCCAAATGTATATCTCCCTTAAAACTTCAAAATTGTAAAAAAAAAGTCAGAAAATATTGATCTTCGTCAATGAATAGTCCTAAGATGGATCTAGGACGGGGACAAAAATATTTTATTTTAGTTTCATTGGCACTTCAAGATGTTTTTCAATTATTTGGTCTCAATTTTATTTCTTTGTTTTTCAGCAAGGAACTCCCTTGTAAAGTTGGGGTTGCTGTAACGATTCCTTCGTATGTATCCCAAGTTTCATGTCTTCGTAAGTTAACCAGTGTGAGGATGACAAATGTGATATAAAGGAACCTGTTTTGTTTTTCCTTTTCTTTGTTTTGCTTCTAGATAATATTCAAAAAATTGGCCTGAATTTAATTTGCTCAATTTTGCGCGTTTTTTTTTTTATTTAGTGATTTGATTTAATAGGTTCAAGGTTTCTGAACTCGGCTTAGAATTAGACTCTTTAGGCTCTAAACTTTAGCTTTTAGGAATATAGTGTTTCTGGGAGCTAATCTAATCAGAATTTCCTTTTCGGAGAAAGTTGACTTTTTATTAGTTTCATATGTGATTAAATCTGTAATATTATAGTGACCAAAGCAAAAGGTCATTACTAACATTAAATTTGTTTTCAGGGACAGCATAAATAAAATGCTTACCCTTTTCACGGGAACAGAGTTTAATTCAAGGATTTAAGTGAAAAAGAACCCTGTGAATATAGCAGAGGGTAGCTGAACAGCACTGTTTACTTTAGTATATAGAAGTGCACAAAATCATCCATTTAAGAGCTATCAAATTAGAATTATAAAATTATAGTTTCCCAACATTTTCGAAATCATCATTTGCCAGTTAATGAGAAACAGAGGGAATACTTGTCAATTATCTGGTGGTGACTTTTCTTTCCTCTTATCGACTTAAAATTTTTAGATAGGAGCATATGAGACCCAATAAGGTTATAAAAGGTAGAGTTATTGTTTCCAAGACATTTCTGTTCCAAGCATTGCTTGCCTCCCCTTCCTCCTTTGAAGTAGATAAGTCTTACTAAATGCGAACTGTTAGCTATCGGGAATAAACGCCGAGACATAGAGAATTTGATCTGTGCGAAATGTTGTAACTCGAAAACTCTCGCCTTTTTTTACAGGCTTGACATGGCAACAACTGGTATAAGGGGCGGGGCTTATTGGCTTTCCTTTTTGACAAACGCTCATAGAATGATGTAATTGGCTTAAGAGAGTGTATCATGAAAATACGCTATACCAAGAGAATACAAGCAAACTTTTTAAAACGGACGTATAAAACAGCAATCTCTTTATTTTTGTTTGAAATTAAGACTCATTAGTGACAACTTTCTTACTTTTAAAACCAAGGCTTAGAAAAAAGTTAGGTACTTATGTATTATACGAGAAACACTCGAGAAGTGAAGTTAGGTAAATGCTAATGAAACAAAATAAAATATAATGAAAATATTATACTTTTTTAACAAAATTGTGAAAATTATAACAAATAATCATGGAAGGGGGCTGCCCACAGCGCATTATATTAAGTACGTAACGTAAACTAATGTAACCTGACTTAACCAACATACCAACTAAATATTTAATTAAAATTCAGCTGCAATGTATTTTCCCAGCGAACCGAAGCTAATCGTCTGGCATTAACACCATGAAAAACGGGTAACGTCTCGTGTTCCTGTGACGTATTTTCTCCAGTCAGTCATGTTATTCCTTATTTCTGGAGAGAACTTTAAAGGGAGAGACCCCACTTTTGAAAATCTGCTTAGTTTTAAAGCCTCGCGTGTGAAATTTCAAGCCAGTAAAATGATAAATTCCACCTGATTGGTTCTTCTGTGGAGAATATTACACCAGTAAAAAGAGTGGAACAGTTTTGTGTCACAAGACCTCTCGCAAGCAGTGCCTTTGTTTCCCTGTGTACGGAATGATATTATCTCACTTTTGATTTGTGAAAAACATGAACAATTGTATTAAATGAAATTGATTATAATTTAACATTCCATGTTGTCATTTTTGACCTTTTTAATGGCCGTGATAATTTATTGACAATCATCGCTTAACTGCGTACAACGCAGGTGAAAAAACGGCAAAAAAATACGTAAAACGTAAATTATTTAAATATTATCTTTTCTGATCTGGTTCAGGGCTTTCCAAGACAGAAAATATTTCAATTCTATCAACCAAAGCAGAAGCCTCTTTTCAGTATTTTAATACAAAATCCTTAACATACAGCTTCATCGTTCTTCAAAGCCGAAAAGGAGCATTACAAAAATAAAAGATTTGGCTATCAGTATTTTATGATACTTTCTATCTACTCCTTTCTATGTCTTAGTCAGAAACTTTGTAATACTTTTTAAGAAATGTCTATACATGATAAACCGTCTCATAAATGTTCCTTAGTAAAAAGGTATAAAAGAAAAGAAAAGAAAAACGAAGTCAGACTTGTCTTTTGGAATTTGAATGGCGACGATTAACATAAAAAAAAAACACAGAAAAAATCCAAGCTTTTGCTCATAATCTATCTCAAATAAACCATTCAGTCACTACTATGGATGTATCTTGGCTCATTTTAACCTTCTAGATGTGGAAAAAGTGAAGACATAAAAAAATATGTTGACTTGGTTTAGGGTCAGATTTTTAGTTACAGTGCATTCCCCAATCCGTCACTCGGGAGGCACTAAGCTGCCTTGATGGGCCGATACTGATTAGGTGAATCATTAGCCGGTGAGTCAGTTCACGGATATATAGAGGAGGAGCAAAGCTTAATTCCAAAATTTAGCGAGGGGGTAAATTTGTCATTTTTTCATTCTTTTCAATGAAAATACAAGAAAAACTATGAAATTACCCCCAAAAAGGTATTTTTCAAAACTTGGGGGAACAAATACATCCTGCCCCCCAAATTGATGCCACTGTTCATTAGTTATTATGACAGATTTTATTTGTTCGTGATTTTATACTATTTTTACGTGAGATCAATTCCTCCAACAACATGTTGTTGCTGTGACGCCTATAGATTGTATGTTTGAGTGAAGGCAATGTATTTTCAATCAAACATTGATCCCCTCGACCTAAATTACCTTGCTGAACCTCCCTTTGAGAGCAGCTTAACAAACAGTTTCGGCAATTATCTCAAAAGTATGGAAGTGTTAGATACGACGCAAGAAAGGGACGAATTCTAAACAATAAGAAAAAAAATAAATAAAAATACTTGAGATTTCCGCTTTGAGCTTTGAGATTAGGAAGTTCAACCCTTAAAATATTCCATATCTCAGAAATAATTTATCTATAAATAAAGGCTGTATCCAGGAGGATTAGGAGATTTGACCCCCTCCTCCCCGAAATGTTTGTCCGATTCGTAAGAATATAACAACAATGTATACAAACAAATATTTGATGCGTTTTTTATTATTTTTTAAGGTTTTTTTGTACCCCTCACATCCCGAAAAATCCTTTTTACCCCCCCCCCCTCTAAAAAAATCCTGAATGCAACCCTGTTATAAATGCATTTCAGTAGCTTTTGTTTATTATTTATTGATTACTTTAGCTGCATGGGCTACGAACAGTAATTTATTGATGTCATAAACATCACATAATCGGAACTGATAAACTACCACGAAACGCAGGGGATTTATTATTCTTTCCAGATTAGTTTAGGGTTTTCGAAAATCAAAATTCGAGTTCAGAAATCTTGGATGAAAGTGCTCTTAATTATTATCAGTCATAAATCGTGGCTTTGTATCACGGCGAAAGCGGAGGCATTGATTGATACTGGTTATTGTGTTATGTGTGTATATGTGCGCATTTTTGGCAAAATAAACAAAATTAATAAAGAGTTTTTTCTACTAATGCAGGAAATACTAGGTTTAGATAGTAAAGGTGATATTTAAATTGCTGCAATTGTTAAACAAGATTGTATGGCACGTGAACAACAACAGATTGTTTTAAGCTTGTTTTGCTGTCTCTTTGTACGCATAATAGCCTTAGGCCGATGTCTCACCCCCAAATTTCAGGACTGTTACAATTTTTAGCTCGTTTTTTCCTTTGTTTAATTTACCACTCATTTTCTGGAACTTACTCTTGCAAAATAAATTAAAGTATACGTGCCTATCTTATACTGCCTTTGAAGGAGATTCCTTTTTGTTTCCATGTTTGGATACATAGAACAAATATCTGAAAAGTTTGGATGAAAGGAGAGAGACTTTAGGTTGATGCAGTGGTATCCAACCTTTTTGTACTGGCACCCCCTTTAAAAAAGACGGGTGCGCCCCCTTTAAAGAGCAAAACGTTGCGTCCCATTAATTTATCTAAAAATCAAATTTCATAAATATTCAACTGATATTATAATTTATTTAATGGGCTAAAAAAATAATATACAATGTTATGTAAGAATATAATATATTTCTTATTGGAAATATAATAACAAAATAAAAAAAAGAATATATAATTAATACTGCTACAACATAAAAATTTAATGCGACGGTTGAGCTTGTTTTTCAACACAAATTTTCTGAAGCCGTGGTATCATTGAAGAAATCGCGGTTCTCATTTCCTTTTCAATCATTAAGCGAGATCGATACTTTGTTTTTAAGACAGCTACTCTAGAAAAACCAGTTTCGCATAGGTAAGATGTTACAAAATGGCAATAAAATTTCTAAAGCTTTGTTTATCAAAGTAGGTAAAATCGTCCTTTACTCGTAGCCAAAACGTGTGGATTACGAATACTGCTGATTCATTTTTTGACACCTATTCGACTTTTTTGGTTTGTATTCGAAAATGATATTTTGAAAACAGCTGCTTGCCCCCTTGCAACAGTCTCGCGCCCCCTGGGTGGGCCAAAGGTTGGAAACCACTGGGCTCATGTTCTTCATAACTAATAAGATTTTTTATAATCTGCGGGTATTTTCGCATATTTCTCTTGTTTTTGCGTTTTTAAAATCCCCCTTCCCGCCACTGCCAGAAATGTTTCACCCTTTCTGTACCAGATTCATATACGTGAATGTTTAGAATAAAAAAAAAAAAAAAAATAGCTAAGAATATTGCGAGATAATACATTGAAGAATAAGCATGTAAAAAAAAATGAAAAGACTAAGATTCCAATCATATTTTAATCTACAAGCTTAAATTTTTAACTCCGATTTTCGCATCCAGCTTGGCATGCTTGGAAATGAAACAAGAATTTTGCATTCCCAAGCCGTCTGCGATAACAATTAAAAAAAATCAACCTTGACCGCATTCGAAAATTCGCAGTGACTTCATCAAAAATTCGCAAAGATAGTAGTGTTTTGCGAAATAGGGCAGCAATCCCTTTACGACTGGGAATTTTCGTTTGGTGAGAACTAAGCGTTAACAAATCTATAACATCAAAGGAAGAAAGCCTGAACAGCTGAAATTCCATTTCACGCTGTCCGAACGGTTGAATTTCAAAGTTGATCCATAATTCTCCTTAGTGGCATTTTATGAATTTGCCTGGCTTATTTTCGCAATTCTATGGCTACAGTGTTATTTTTTTCTGACAATTAGATAGCAAAGAAGGAAGCACAGGACATTTTTCGATTTTGCCATCAACTAGGCTCACATTTTTACTCGACGATAAAGTTTCAAAGGCAGTGTATTCGGAAAAATATGAATGTGGACTATATTACAAAGTGTAAAGAACAGTATTTAATAAAAAAAATTTATGCTAAAAATAAAGAGCAAATTTGACAGTTAAAACGAGCAACAGTTTTAAAGGTAATATAGTTTTTCTAAATTATTGGGAGACAACTGCCTCCCCTTGCCCCTCCCCCCAACAACGACACTGACTATGAATTATCCTTGAGATCCGTCAAAATAACCCAATTGAAGACAATTTTAACCTAAATTTACCCCCCCCCCCAGAAAACCTAGTGTCCTCTTAAGGACTGAAAATCTATTGACCTTTGGTTCAAGCTTAAAGGTTCTGGATGGCTTATAAATAATTAATGACAATTAGTTACGTCATTCGATACCATGGTCAGTAGCCTGGAAAAAAACGTTAAGTTTTTTCTTCTTTTTTATTTACATATGACCCATGATGCAACAGCATTAATCTTTTGTTCCTCCTGTTTCAAAGCTTAGACCATTTATAAATTATGATGTCAGCAAATAGCATCTGATCCCGCATCTGTGAAAAATAATTTGATTAAAAAATATGAGCTCTAATCGAGTATCAAATAACACTTTACCCTCTAGATCCCTTTTATACATCTTTTTGTAAGTGACAAGCTCCTTATTGGATTTAGTACGTCACATCTACTTCTGTTCCTTTTTTTGGCCATTGAAAACCAAAAAACCATATCTGCAAAAACAAAAGAAGAAAGAAATTACCTATAATTGAAAGTTGCATTAGGAGCTGCAAATGAGTTGCAAATGCATTGATTAGCAAATGCATTGAGTAGATGCAGAAAGGGTGGTTACTTTACAGTGGTTTATGTTGGTCAAACAGGAATGCAGCCTACGTGGGATAACAGGGCTACAACCTAGGCCATATTTCTCCGAGATTTTAAGGTCTTTGTTTAATTTCTTACGTTTTTCAGCAAATATTCCTTCTTCATTTGGTTTTCGCCCCTTCCCCTCAAAAAATGTATATGAGTTAATTCAACTGTAAGTTTATAGAAAACTTATTTGGTTTTCTTGGACGTAGGAACCAACTTAACGCGTAAATCCACACAAAGTAAATCAACCATAAGTTATTTAGGAGAAAACCAGCCCACAAAGATTTAACAATAAAAATAGTTCAAAGCATTGATTTTGATTTATGCAAAATCTCTATGCCTTTCAATAAGCCCTGCTTCAGTTTGCAGAAAAAAAAAAATCGCAAGCGTTGAAATTTCCCAGCGCTGCAAAAAAAAGTGTTCCGGAATCAGGAATGCGATTGCTAATATAATATAATCTATAAAATGCCATTCTTTTACTTTTTCGTAGTAATAATAGAAGTTCAACAGCAGTAGGTAGATTAAAACTAAGTTTCTGTAAGATAAGGTAAAGGTATATGCGATTTTTCAGCGTTATACCTCCGATTTCTCAAGCATTTTTTATATGTTTTTCAGCAAAATAAATGCATTGTGTGAATTACACTACTCTAATAAGCCGTAGTATGCAGGAAGTTAGGGTAAAATTAATTTTTCAAAACGAATACAAAGACTTCCGTGAATTGTGTATAATTTAATCTGCATTATTTTAAATTATATTCGTATATTTAGTCGTTGCATGTGGGTCATGCAAAATTTTTGGTTTTGTCGATTTTTAAAACAAAAGTTCCAAAACATGATATTTTTCGAAATCTAGGGGGTGCTAATATCTCCCTCAATCGGCGTCACTGTGCTTTTGCCTAAAACGAAACTAGAATAATCTTAAGCAAAATTCAGAAGAAAATAAGCCAGGAATAGCTTTTATCGATCTTTATCGTGAATTAAATAGTAAAAAAGAGTTTGATAACTAAAAGTAAGGAGCAGCGCTAAAACTTAACACGAACAGAAATTGTTCCGTATATGAGGGGGGCTACCACTTCCTCTACCCTCGCCCTTACGCTAAAGTCTCAAAGTTCTTAAAGACATACTTTTCATCCAAATTTGACGGCCCTTGTGTTTGGGCAGTCGTTCTTAAAAAAAACTGTAATCAGAAGTCCAACTTTAACGTAAAGAGGGTTGAAGAAAATAAAGCCCCCCCCCTCATGTACAAAATAATTTCTGTTCGTTTTAAGTTTTAATGTTGCTGCTTACTTTCAGAAAAAAATAACTTGTATTTTTCAAATCATGACAGTAAATTCCCTTGCCTCTCCCTGTGTAAAATTTATCATGGAAAATTCCACCTGGAAACTTTCCTCTCCACAGAAAATTCTCCCCGTGCAAAATATCCCCCGCATAATATATTCTGTAAAATATTTCGTATATTTCCAAAAAAAAAGTATTATATTTAAACAATTGGGAAATTGCGTAGTTTACAACCCTATCCCGAGGGACAATGAAGGGGCTCATGTCATCCCCAAAGGCATAGGCTAGTTATTAGACTTTTCAACTATGCCGAATCAAGTAGGTATTTTCAAGTAAATCTTTCAACTATGCCGGATGAAGTAAAATTTTGATCGGATGTCTCAAGGGAAGTATGGGCTTGGGTGGGGGAGGGGGGTGGCTAGTTTCCCTCCAATCTTTTTGTTCATTTTTTTCAGTCTTTCTGTTCACGATCATTTTGGGCACTAGAACTTTTTACTTTCGTGTGAACGAGTCATCTCCCGATAATTTAGGACCATTGGCTCTATACGATCCCCTCGAGGAAAAAACAACAAATAATAATTACGTATCCGTGATCCTTCTTCCGGTAAAGTCTCGACTTTTGCAGGTACGAGCTTAAAACCTCTACTTAAGAGTTCGCTGATGTGCTGAATATGGTAGCGTGATTTTAAAAATATTCCCTAAATTTTTTAGGGTCGTTTCTTTCTTCTTCGAGAATCAGACAAATATTCTCAGACTCGTAGCGTCCGATGAGTAACCTTAAACTTAATTAACCTTATATATTTAGAATCAGCATAAAAAGTCAGTTCTTTTGATGTATCTATTATAATAAAAATTCTATTTTATAGATCTCGGTAATTGGACCTAGTCACTCCTTACTAGCAGTTCGTTACAACGAACAGTTTGATCCGGCAACACTTATTAAGATACAGTGCTAGTAGACAATGATTGGGAGCAAATTAGGGTACTTATCGGTTATATAATAGACACTATAAAATTTCGACACAAGAAACTGGTCAAGTAACTTCTTTAACATAATTCTAAGTTGTAATTTTACAAGTTTCCTAATAAAGTATTATATTTTCGTCATATTTTGTTTTATTTCATTAGCTTTATCAAAAGTTTGGGCTATATATTTGCATATTAGGGGGGGGATTGGTAAAGCATAGCATATATTAAATACAGCAATGGTTAGTTCACGCATTTAACACGTACTATTCTTTACCCCCCCCCCCCCCTACTGTGCAAATATATAGCCCAAATTCGCTTCTAAACTATTATATATTCATCGTCAATTTGCGTGTAAATACGCGGTTTGCTGACAGTAGAATACATTTATTACTGCAGTTCGTTTCGTTTCATTAATTTTACAAATTTTCCTAATAAAGTATTATATTTTCATCATATTTCGTTTTATTTCATTAGCTTTATCAAAATTTTAGGCTCTATATTTGCTTATTAGGGGGGGGGTGCATTATGTCAAATACCTAACTTAATCTAACCACCTCTACAAACAAATATTTAATTAAAATTTACCTGCATCGCAGTTTGTTTCACGAAAGAACCTAACTTCACTTATTGTGTTCTGAATAATGCACAAGTACCGATTCTACATTTATTGTTGGCCGGGTCCCACCACCATGCCTACGTCTGCACAAGTAAAAAGTGGATACTAGGTCAGATATGTATGGAGAGGGAGGGGCCTTCATACTCATTAAAGGCATCCACGTCCGAAGGCTCGGAGGGATACCTTCGGGTCCTTATTAAGGTATATTCTTATGAAGGTTATCCTATTTCTGCTGATCCTTTCAATTGGTACCTTATATCCAGAGTGCAAGGTTAATGTCAGTTGGGTGTGATTAATATAATCAAGCACACACTGGCAAAAAAGGTATAGCGGTTCAGTCACCTACACAGAGGCAGGAAGGGTGTCACCCTTCCTCCAAACTTCTGACCCCGTTCACACTTATATTCCCCCACGAAATGCCACATAAAATACAAAATAGGCTCCTGTCTATAATCCGTCTCTTTCCAACTTTCCGATCCCTCTTTTGCCAATATATGTGTGAGCAATTACATCAAATTCAAACTTCCTTTTCTATATTATCTCCTAAGTCACGAACCCCTTCTTTTGAAAGAGCGTTCACGCAACATAGCCAAGATTATAGAACAGTCTAATGAACACAAAAACAACCAGACTACATAGATTAAAAACCTATTCGCCACTCTTTTCCGTCTATGTCTCAAGTTAGATACAAAGTAAAACCCTTTCAACTTTGGTGTTTTTTTGCACATGATTCGTTCCATAGTTCAGACAAACTTTCATTTGAAAATACCAGTCGTATATTCAATGGAATGCAATGGATATTATGCAAATGAGAAACTCTTCATGAGAAAGATTTTTTTAGTTAAAATTTTAATGCAAAATCTAAAACTATGGTAAAGTTTAACCATATTGTTATGTAAGTAAATCAGTACGGATTAAGTTGCGAGAGGTCTATTTAAATTTTGGAAAATCTGTTTTTAATTTATAGTTTAAAAGCAAAATTTTAAGGAAAATAAAAATCAATTCTGAAATTGAAGTTCTACTCTATATAGGCGCATTCAAGGAGACCCCAAACTTGACAAGTAGCATAAGGTCCACCAACAATAAGATTTTGCTAATACCGAAATTTAACTAGGGCTAGCAATAGGGCTAGCTAGGGCTATTTGCTAGCAAAAGCCCGGTATTAGTAAAATTCACTTCTGAATGTGCCTTAAAGCGCATACTCATGGGTGTCTTCGGAGAATACTAGGGCTCAAAAACTTGAGGTTAACCTATTTCTAGCGTGATATGAAAATTTGATATTGGTTTTTGCCTTAAACTCGTTGCACAGAATTTTTCCATTGATTTGCCAAGTATCGATAGAGCTTTCAATGACTGCATGCATGAATAAACGAATGAAAATTAATTTTTTGGTTATATTAATAAATAACCAAGCTGTACTAAATTGGGCGATGAAATAGCCCCTGAAGACTGAAATACCTGGGCACATACCTGCACCATGCTAGTGTTTTTCCAGAACGACTGGAAAAGTATGTCTTCCGATGTAAAAAGAATATGTTACATTGAAACATCCGAATGTTTGAGCAGTCTTTGGTAGACTGAGCCTCTTTAATGACGTTTCGAACTTCAGATCTTCTTCTTGATCGTCATTTGCAGCAAAGAGTTTTTAACCTCACCTGGCATATGAAATTCATATATTACGAAGGAATGGGTATAACCGTAAGCTCCCCAGATTCACAGTGGCTGAGCTTGCCGAGTCGTGCCAATGATCACCACCCTTAGCCCAAGTATTTGCAACACTGGGATTCGAGCCCTCCTTCCGAAGGACATAGGATTACAGACCCAGCGTGCCATCCACTCAACTAAGGTGGTCCTAGAACTATAGGTGTTCATGAATAGCTCTTGGAGCTGGGGACTTCCTCTTGTAAAAAAAAAATTGATACTAAAAGAGTACTTTTAGACCGAAAAATGAATAAGATTGTACATTTTTACTATTGTCAATTTCAGGAGTTTCTAAAGGGGAAGAGATAATGGATGATACTTATATCTGGTATTCCCCAGCTTATTCGCAGGAATTTATCGAAACAGGACTACCCACAGAAATATTTTACGGAATTGTAAAAACTGAAAACGGGTTTTGGTCACGAAAGTACCGTATTCATTTTGATTTTACAAACGTTTTTTTTTTTTTAGTCTTCCATGGAGGTAGCTGACCTTTGCCTTCCTCTGTAAACACTCTTGCGTTAAACCAATGAATAAGAGAGATGTAAGCTTTCACAAAAGGATAGGCAAGACAAGTTCAAGATATTTTCACCAATTCATAGAAAGGACTAAAAAACAATTTTTGTACCAAGCCTTTCTTTGTGCCAAACCATAAAATAAGTGGGACGGAAAGCTTCAAAGGAAATTGGATTTCATCAAAACGTGATGAAATAATTTTTGCCAATTTGCAGAAACTACTTTCACAAGTGTTATACCCAAGAAAAAAAGAAGCAGTTCTCAATTATGACCTGCATTGCACCTTCCATATTTCTTGATACTTGTTTAACCCAAGACATGAACGTATACAGCATAGCTTAGATACCAATACAGTTATGAATACTCGATTTATTTTTGGGACACAGTGCGCGGTAGCGATGCTAGCGGCTGGAGACAGGAAACTGGTAGCACAGCTTAAATAACAAATATTGGTATCTAAGCTGTGTATGCAACAAAACAAAATTGCGTTCCCGCCTATGGTGTTGTAGTAAGATATACGTGTCGGAGCGCGGGTTTGGAGGAGGAGCCAAGTTCAGAGCTCTGTACCAAAGGCTTCTCATGGGCAAAATAGGAGTTTTCATAACTGTATATTGGTATCAAAGCTGGGGTATACAGCAATCTGGAACAACTCAACTTTTCCATACCTGCTCTCTACGCCAATCCCCCAGCTGCTGTTAATGACGTCAAGTGGTCAGTGAAGTTGCTATACTTGCTAATGTTGTCCGTACTATAGATGAAGAAAAGAATGTTCAACCTATAGGACAACAATTTGTGGAACAAATGAAGACGAATGAAGGACATGTTGTCAACTGTCATTGCAAGTTCAGGGAAAACAAGAGTTTCAGACTTAAGAAAAACTAATAAAACAGGCAGACCAAGTTCAGAGCTCTATACCAAAAACTTCTCATGGGCAAGATAGAAGTTTTCATAACTGTATATTGGTATCAAAGCTGTGGTATACAGCAATCTGGAACAACTCAAGTTTTCCACACCTGCTCTCTATGCCAATCCCCCAGCCGCCGTTAATGACGTCAAGCGGTCAGTGAAGTTGCTATACTTGCTAATGTTGTTCGTATTATAGACGAAGAAAAGAATGTTCAACCTATAGGACAACAATTTGTGGAATAAATGAAGACGAATGAAGGACATGTTGTCAACTGTCATTGCAAGTTCAGGGAAAACAAGAGTTTCAGAGTTCAGAAACACTAATAAAATAGGCAGACCTTAAACTTATCATGGAAAAACCTATAAGTCACTGGATTGCAAGGGATTAGTGACCGAAGGCCATCTCTGGATACACATTAAAGCAAAGTAAGCACGCAGGATCGTCTTTTTTGGGAGGAGGGGGTACGAATTCAAAGAAAATAAAGTACTGGGAACAGTCTGATATTAGTTATGGAAAATTGTAAAATTCTTCTGAATTAGGGTGCTCGTTCCTCACGCGTGCCTAGTCTAGTTCAAACTTTGTTGTTGCTAACTGGATTTAATTATGGCTTGAAAATATATAGACAGAACAACCATTAAGAATGCTATCGGGGAAGATGACTGTTGCATTATTATTATTATCCCTTATTTTCTATAATGATAGTTTTTCGAAATACTTCGCATTAATCAGACTCATGACGGAGAAGTCTGAATATGGTTGCAGTTCAATATATAAATTTGAGGATGTAGACATATTGAAATAATAAATTATAATATTCGCAAATTACGTTACATATCAACTTGTGTCGCAGTAAATTTCGAGCTCCAAGTTGCATAAGCCTGTCATACAGTGGATCAATCTTATGCAATTAGAGTAACTTATTACCGTGGAAGTACTGATAGTTTGCAGAAATAATTATATACAGAGCATATTGGAGGTTACAAGTTGGGATTCGATATACTGGAAACACGTATAGGCTTGCTCGACGGGAGCTAATCGGTGGTTCCAATTGGAGAGGGACAGAGGAAGGGATGTTCCCCTTAAAATTTTGCCCCTCTCCTATATATTTTGAGAAATATATAGAACAGCCATTTAGCCTCAAAGTCGGCTAAAAGACTGTTGAGTGAAAATGCAGGGATAGGCAATCGATTTAAAATCATCTAATATATTTATACTGAAGCACTTGTTCCTAAAGAAACGTTTAGTCCGTACGAAATAAAGGTTAATATACATTAATACCTTTTTTAACTAACACAATTCATTTGCGGCTCGATAAAATCGAACAGTTCGTGGTAACGAACTGTAGTAAGGAGCGACCCGGCTCAATAGTAACCGAAACTCTAAAAAACGGAATTTTGATACTAATAATTACATCAAAAGAATCACATTTTAATGCTGATCTTAAAAATATAAGTGTCATCAAGTTTAGTTATACTCACCAAAAGTTACGAGCCTGAGAAAATTTGTCTTATTTTAGAAAATGGGGGAAAAAAACCCTAAGTCATTGACTCTTAACGAAAATCACACCAAAAGATTCAGCGTATCAGAGAACCCTACTGTTAAAGTTTCAAGCTCTTATCCCCAAAAAAGTGGAATTTGTATTTTTTGCCAGAAGCCAATGCGTGTTTATTTGTTTTTTTGTTGTTTTTTTTCCCAGGGGTGATCGTATCGACTAAGTGGTCCTAGAATGTTGCGAGAGAGCTCATTATAACGGAAATGAAAAGTTCTAGTGCCCTTTTTAAGTGACCAAAAAATTGGAGGGCACCTAGGCCCCCTCCTACGCACATTTTTCCCCAAAGTCTGTTTAGCTTAGTCGAAAACCTAATCACTATGTCTTTGGGGACGACTCAATCCCCCACAGTCCCCAGGGGAGGGGCTGCAAGTTACAAACTTTGACCATTCTTTACATATAGTAACGGTTATTATGAAGTGTCCAGATGTTTTAAGGGGGACTTTTTCGCGTTGGGGTGGGAGTAGGTCGGGGGAGGGGATTACATTGGAAGATTTTCCAAGGAGGAATTTATCATGAGAGAAGAGAATTTCCATGAAGGTGGCGCAGGATTTTCTAGCATTAAAAAACAAAACAAAAAACAATGAGAAACTAAATAAATTTTTTTCTCCTGGAAGTAATGTGTAGCATTAAAACTTAAAACGAACATAAAATATTAGGTTTATAAGGGGATCGTCTTCTCAACAATACCTTGCTCTTTACACTAAAGTATTTTTAGTAATTTCAACTATTTATTGTACGGCCTTTGTGATTCAGGGGTCATTCTTAAAGATTTGGGATAAAATTCAAGCTTTAGTGTAAAGAGCGAGGTATTGAAGAGGGGGCGAACCCCCTCATATACGTAATAAAAATACACAAATATAGAATTTCGTTACGTAAGTTTATTCGTAAGGTACGTATGTTTATTACTAACAAAAACGTTCGCACAAAAAATCAAAAATCTAGTTTTTTTAAGTACCCAAAAATTGGAGGGCAACTAGGCCTCCTCCCCATCCCTTTATTTATCAAAATCATTCGGTCAAAACTATGAGAAAGCCATTTAGCAAAAAAAATTAATATGCAAATTTCGTTTTAATTATTCTTGTGTTAAGCCAAAATCAAAACATGTATTAATTCAAAAACGTTCAGAAATTAAATATAAAAAAACAAGGTTTTTTAACTGCAAGTAAGGAGCGACATTAAAACTTAAAACGAACAGAATTTACTCCGTATATGAAAGGGGTTGTCCCCTCCGCAACGCCTCGCTCTTTACGCTAATGTTTTTTTTATTGTTTTAAAAAGTAGAGTTGTGACAGAGTCAAAGATTGGTAGCTTTGCAATAAATTGGTAGCTTCTCAATATTGAGAAAAAGATTTCTCAATAACGCAAGTAAAATATTTTATTGTAGAATATTAGGCTTAACTAATCGACACAATTATATTAATGTAAATAAATTAAAGCCTATTTTATTCAAAAGCTTCATGCATGAATTTTACACTTTATGGTAGTTAAAATGAATTGACAACATTAAAAATAAATCGATGAAATCTTTAATATGACAGTGAACTTAGCAAGAAAAAAAAAAAGTTTTTTTGTAAAAATGATAATAAACTCATTAACACAATATTTCGGCCTCGCACCCGGTAGCCTTTCACAGAGAAAAAAAAAGGAAAAACTAACATGAATATTTTGCTGGTTTTGACATTTTCTGTAGGCTACGTTTTAATCAAAAATGTAAAGGCAGTATTGTCTAAGAAATTATTTGTGTTTTTGGCAAAGAAGAAGCGAACTATGAAGATGAAAACTGATAATTAATAATTAATTAGAAAATTAATAATTATCTAATTAATTATCTGATATATAATTTGATAATTATATATTAATAATTGTCTGATAATTAATAATAATCAATTAAAGATAATTGATAATTAAAAGTTTACATAAGCTTAACAACCAGGAACATATCTTGAGGTTGTTGGCGTGCCACGGGCCACCCCGGATTCGATCATCCATGAATTTATGCTAAAGAAGAGGAGCCAACTAGTCTCTATTTATTCCCGCGCATTCCCCTAGATCAAGTCCTGCTCCTCGCCGCCAGCAAGAGACAAACTGAAATGATGTCCCAGGAATTCCAGAAGTGGAACAAAAGCACATAGCAACCAACTCAGACAAAACCTTGGGGCAGTCCTATCAATGAATGGACAATCTACAAAAAAAAGGGAAGATCAATCAAAATTATTTAAATCTCTTGCCAAACTACGATCTTTTTTCTTTTTTTTTTGCCTTAAGAATTCGTGGTCTGATATATTTTGCATACTTGCACCTTCATAATTTTTTAGCCTGAAGTACATATTAACTTATTGATCCACAGAAAAAGACCAGGAGGTAGATGTGCTTCTACGTATTTTAAAAAAATTGCAATACTTTGACACTATTATTTTTCAAAAAATGTCGGTTCGACATTTTTATCGTTTGTGCAACAGTAATGGCTCTAGAAGATCTTTATCCTTATCCTATCTCGAAAAATATATTTAAAGCTTTACGTTTTATAACATTTTAGGCCAGAAAAGAAAATATTTGGCATATAAAAAAACTTCAGTGGTTGATAGAAAAGTATCTGGTAATATTTATGTGTAACAGGCTCAGGTAATTCCAAAGACAGTATGTTACACTACAATGATATCGCAGGAGAGCGAAAAAACTCAAACGAACTTATATATATATATATATATATATATATATATATATATATATATATATATATATATATATATATATATATATATATATATATATATATTTTAGGCGTACAAGATACGACAAAAATGTTTTAATAAAGATTCAAATTTTTATTCAAGGGAAAAAACAGGATATAACATGTTTGGGATTGAAAAAAAAAAAAAATACAACTTCTAAATATATTAGCAGCCAAATAAGAAAACTGAACAAAAGAAACTGTCTATTTAAAGAAAGACGAAAAGTGAATCTAATTTTTTCCCAAAAATATCACATGATACCTTTCAAATTCATCATTGTTACAATTTTCAGAAATTTTTTTGAGACATGTACTTAGAATTAGATCAGAGGTGTTGTTTTGGAGGGGGAGAGAGCGGTGGGCACTTGCCATGGGTGCAGAAATGTTAGTGGTGCAAAATTTCAAATAAATAATATAACAGTTGTAATTATTTTGTTATTTTAAAAACTCTATTTTTAGTAAAATAAAGTAGAGGGAGCAGTTAATACATGAAAATAATTAATAAATTATTAAATAATAATAAAAAAATTTAAAAATCTGAAAAATTAATTATTAATCAGTTAATAAATTAAAAAAAAGGTTAATACATGAAAATTTAGTTGAAATTTGGCCTGTAAATTTTGTGAGAGACAGGGGGAGGCGCTAATCAAGGTTTTGCCCCGGGGACAAGAGAGGCGAGAACCCCCCCTGCCGCACTGTATTAGATGTATGCTTTCCTTCTCAACACAGGGCACAAGGATCGATCTCCGCTACAGCAAAGCTGGGCGACATGCTTGGTATTCGTCCCTGTAAAAAAGTGTTCCAGAATTTTGATTGCCGTAAACTTTAAAACAGAAAACTATGACACCTTTACCACCGTAACTGCAGGCTCAGTATTATAGTGGATTAGGCATAGATAAAGTACCTTTGAAAATACAGGCTCCAAATTAAGGTGACATAAATTCCTTTACTTTCTTGCAGTTTTACTTATTAGCTCTAATTGTAAGACCAACTAACTTCAAGTACCGCGTCTTTCCGGTAAGACCTATAAGTATAGATCAAAACAAAGTGAAAAGGATTCGGTAATGCTATAAAAAAATCTATTATTTTATAACTCTTCAGAAACCGCTCTAGCATCAAAGCAAAAGTGCAAAATAGAATTTGTTTCATGAGCGTGCTATTGTGATACCCCAATGACTAATTCTGTACCAAATAGTTGAAGCACTGACCAAAAAAAGGGTGAACAGGCGTAGCGTTTTTCGAGCTAATAACGGCTGCATTTCTGAATGACAGGGTATTTTACCCCAGTATTCACGCTAGGATTGGGTTCTAGGCTAACTCACAAATTAAATGTTCTCAGGGTAGATTTAGTTGAGAGATTTTCTCAGAATAAGAAACTCAGCTTCTCAGTACGAAATATTTTTGATATAAGGTTTCGCGGAGTTACTTCTTGCTACTACTACTAACAACTAACTGTAGCACTAAGCTGCCTGAGGCCAACATAGCTACACACACCCTTCCTCCGTCCCAGTCAACTCTTTACACTCTCTCAAGTTCCACCTCTCGATTGGCTGATCCTATAATTTGTCTAAATAATCCAAGGACTGACCAAAGTAAAGTTCAAAGATACCACTGCTTGATTTAATTTCAAGATTTTTATTGATGTATTTTCCTAAATACTGGTATTTGCCTGCACACATTGGCAAAACTTATACCCGTAGGCTATTCCCTCTAACCTTGAACCAATAAAGCCAAGCAGATAGGTGTGCCAACAAAAATGATTGCTCATTTTCTACTTTTACCATCCTGCTTTGGCAAGTAGTGGCCCTTCGTTCTCCTAAAATTGCATTCATCCTAGAATTTAATATAACTATTAAAAAGAAGTGGATATTGCTAAATTATTTTTAAGAAATATGTACTTTACTGTTTTCTGCCAGTATAGATTCTAGGTCAACAATGTCCCCTTTTTGTGTAAAAGAGTGTAATATTCTCCAGGAAATAAACCACTTCACTCTAAACCAATTTCAATAGTTCATTTCAAGTGTCATTTTATCGTCCCCCTTCTCTGAAAATTCTGGCAGAAAATTAAAATTTGCAGAATGGTCTATTGATATCCACGTACTTCAAAAATTATAAGCTCTTTTCATTAAGTCGATTATCCTCATTTGCAAGCGATATAATATTAGTGATTTTCAAGAAAGAATGTGCGATCCTTGATAAAAGCTGAATCTTAAAAAAAACATCCTTCGGTATGTTGGGATGTCGCATGAGCCCCCTTAGGTAATACATTAAAAGATAGTTTAAGGGTGGCGTACATTTTGAAATAAAACTGGCTTTCTGCTTCTCACCCTATCATGTCGATTTTCATCCAGTCGATTATAACCATTTACTAGGGATAGAAAGTTTAAGACTAAAACTGATTTTTGAGACTAAATACAACTTTTAAAGTTTTTTTAAACTGAAACTGAGCACTAAGGGCTTCGCCAGGGAAAAGAAAAGGTTTCCAAGGGCAATACATATCTAAAGAATACAAACTTATGACAAACTCATGAAAAAGAACAGACTTGATACTAGGCTATTTTTGCCGACCTTACCGAGCCAACTGAGCAGCGGAATATTAGGCCAGGCTCTATTTCAGAAGGTCAAAGATCCAAGACCGTCACTGGCGAAGGCAGAAGGTACCAGCGAGCGGAGGTAGTTGCCAAAAAGTGGGGAGACGGAAGTAAATTTCTATCGACTATGAAGAAAATTAATCATGTTTATTCTTTAAATTTAAAATTTTTTTTTACATTTTTGCAACTTAATTGGAGCATCAGACAGGAACGGAAGAATCTTCCCTATTTGGGGATAGGACCAAATTTGAAAAATGCAGAAAAACAAATTTTATTTTTTTTTATTTTTTAAATTTATTTCATTTATTTTCTTCACAGACAAAACCGAAACACATCTTTTTAAAAAATGCTGCCGCACCAAGAAAAACTTTACAGTTTTGTAGACGCAGGGCAGAAACAAGTAAAAATATTCCATCACAACATAACCATAATTAACTCAAACTTCAAATCAATCTCTCTCATTTAAACAAAAAACACAACATTCACCCCCCCTAAAAACCCAACAACAAAAACATCCCCAAAAATTGCCCTATACCACACTTACACGAAAATGAAAATAAATATTACGGGACAAATTATTGAATCATGAGATTTCTAGAAGGATAGAGGAAGGCTTGAAAGCCCACCCTTGTATACTACCTTCAAAGTTCATTTAGCTAACTTTAACTAACAAACAGATGCTCCTCAGAAATTACAAAGCTATTATGCGTTGTAACTTAATGAAGTTTTGTTGTTAATTATAACTGATACTTCAGTCAAGGGATTTAATAAATTTTGTTTTCAAAATATTAGTAATTTCAAGTATTCTCAAGCGCTAAGCTAAATCCAATTAAACTGTTTTCCAAGTCAAATGATAAGCGCAAGTGTCCCCCTGCGTCGACTAGATCAAGTTTTCTACTCTAACTTCAACAGAGAGAAGTTACAATGTTTTTCTAGGGATCTAATTTAATACCTTTCTCTAGCAAAACTTCCGTCCCCAAATGAACAACTTTTGTAGACGTAAACAAGTTAAGCCCCACATATAAACGAACTTCATTTTGCAAGTTTTACAAAATAAGAACAAGTCTTCTCAAAAACAACCTGAATAACACCCTTCGGTCGTAAACATGACAAAAAGCGCAATCGATTCTTGTTTTTGTAACATTTAATCTTTAAATATGTTTGATTTTACAGTCATGAAAGCTCTTAGGGTTTAGTCCATAAAAAAATAATATAAATTGACAGAGGGGGAAATCAAGAAGAATCCACATGTCTGTAGGGACACTTAATTTTTATATATTGGAAGTTTTCTAATCTTTTAGGTTTACTTAGTTTGACAAAGTTTAAAACGGGATGTAGGTACGTTCATCCAAAGGCGGATCTAGGGGAAAATCTTATGGAATATCCGAGAGAGCCAATATTAGACTCTAATGAGAAATTTACTTAAAAAAGAGTAAAAAAGGAGAAAACAGAATAAGGGTGCCAGAAAAGTCTTTTTGGGACCAGGCCCTCTTGGATCCACTTCTGTATTTACTTGTAAATTGTCAGTAGACCATTTGGGACTACACACATAAGAAAACCGTAAGATACATTCTCGTGACGATCGAAACATGTTGACTGTATAGTAAGAAATACACATTTGATAGGGTGGCTTTTGGTACCCGATGTTTAACATCACACGCCTGTTTTCAGAGTCCAAAAGTTCGAACTATGTAAAATAGATTATAATAAAGACTTTTTTAATCATTCTCGGCAACTGAGCTTTACTCGGTGAAAAGAAAAAAAGTTTTTTTAATCCATTTCGCAGAACAACTTCAGTGTACTTTTATTTTGTTCGGCATATCTTGTCGTAGATTTATGCCAACAAATTATTCTATGCTATTATCAATCAAAATAAATTACAGTGAGTTTCTTTTTGCATAAGGAGGTCTTCCAAACCGTTCGTGGGTAACGAACTGTAAGTAAGGAGCGACCCGGATAAATAGAAACAGAAACTCTAAAAAACGGAATTTTGACGCCAATAGACACATCAAAAGAATCGGATTTTCATGATGATTTCAAATATTTCGAAATCATCTTATTTTTCTTATTTTCAAAAAAGGGGGAGGGAAACCCTAAAATTCATAGAATTTTAATGATAATCACACCATTAGATTCAAAATGTGGATTTTGTAGTTTTTGCTAGAAGGAATATCACGGATGCGTTTTTATTTGTTTTCTTATTGTTTCCCCCCCCCCAGGGGTGATAGGATCGACCCAGAGGTTCTAGAATATAGCGAGAGGGCTCATTAGAACGATAATTAGGAGTTCTAGTACCCTTTTTAAGTGACCGAAAAAATTAGAGGGTAACTAAGCCCCCTCTCTCGGTCATTTTTTCCCAAAGTCATCCGATCAAAATTTTGAGATAGCCGTTTTATTCAGCATAATCGAAAATTTTATTAATTATTTCTTTGAGGATGACTTACCTACACTCCCGGGGAGAAGGGCTACAAGCCATGAACACTACTCATTGTTTAAATATATTTATGCCTATTGGGAAGTATACAGACGTTTTCTGGGGAGATTTTTTATGGTGCGGGGGGGGATTATAATCCTACGTAGGAGGATTTCTTATGGAGAAATTTTCCTCGGGAAAATGAATTTTTCATGAAGGGGACGCGGGATTCCCAGCATTATTTTAAAAACTATCAGAAATTAAATAATTTTTTTTGACTGAAAGTGAGGAGCAACATTAAAAATTAAAAAGATCAGAAATTATTACTTATATGAGGAGGTTCTCCCCTTCGTCAGTACATTGCTCTTTACGCTAAAGTTTTTTTTAGTACTTTCAAAAGAGCTATTTATTTTAATTAAACAGTATTTATGATTCAGGGGTTATTCTTAAGGAATTGGAACACAATTGGAACTTTGAATCCCGATCCGGACACTTTTTGAGGAACTTTTTTAAGACGCAGACGTTATCAATTATATTCGAGATGCAGGTGTCTCATACATAAGAGGGAGCGTTTACTTTTGGTTGTTATGCTTGGTTGTTACATAATTGGGAGTGTTCGAAAAACCTGCGAGGACCATAGAAATGCCTTCAGGATCCGTTTGCCAAGATGCAAACGTTACCTAATGGTTTCTTTCATTCTTTCAAAAACCTTCAGGGCCAACTAAATCAGGATTTATTTGGGTCTTACCTAATTGTTTCTTTGATTCTTTAAAAAGCCTTCAGGGTTTCGTTACTCTAGGACTTCTAAGATTGTTACCTAATAGATAGTCCTTAGAAAAAAAACGTTCAGGCCTCCGCCGAATCAGAATTTCCTTTTTAAAACCTGCAAGGGTTCTCAATCAAATAAGGGCATGGTCCTTACATCACCCAATATTTTCATGCTTCTCCGACATTTCATGTCAGTAAACAGAGGATTTTCACACTATGTGGAGAACAGTAAGATAGACTATTAATTTTCATATGGACAAAGGCATGTCGGTATCCCACTATTTTCAGGAAAACAGAAGCGTCAGCCGCTGTTCTTCTAACGGGAACTGAGTAATTTTCTATTATCTCCCGAGGGCAATAAAAACGGGTATTAGAACGGTAATTTCACCAGTCTTGAATATGTCGCGTCATTCTAAGAAATGGATTCCCATAGAAATTTGAAAAAGGATTGGACCTCTGCTTATATGCTGGTAAGTCTCTCTGTCTAAATCCTCCCCCCCCCCACTAATAAGGTATGCACACCCAAATTTAACCTACTGTAATTCTCTGTATTAGATAAAAATCTAAAAACCCCTCCCTCCTGCTATTACAACATTATCAAAATGACAGAATAGCCTAATTTTCTCGCAAAATATACACTTTTACCCCCCGTCTGCAACTTCGATTTACTTTTCTGTTAATTGAAGCAGGTTGTTAAAAAAGAAATAAAAGAAATTATATGTTAAACCATTAATGGTGTGAAGGCTTACTTTTTACCAATGAGCTGCTCTTCTGATAATTGTGTGAAAGAGTTCTTACCAGCCTGCAAATTTGAGCAGTGTGTTATTACACGTGAATCGCAAATTGGAGTACCATGGTTAGACATAATCATTGATTTTAGTGTGAAAGGCTCCTAAAAATGTATTTTATCTATGCTCTAAATGAGGGCACGGGTAACACTCTGTCTTTATTGTAATAAAAAATAGCAAACAAGTTTATTTCTGATAATCATATCGAAATATTTGAGAGCCTCTTCCTCCATTTATAGTGTCAGTTGTAACCCCAAAGTTTTTTGATTGTATGGCTTTTTCCAAGGTTGAGATGGCTAGGCCACGTTCTACGGATGAAGGATGACAGATTACCGAAGATTGTCCTTTTTGGCCAACCGTCTGGGGCTACACGGAAAGCAGGTCGTCCTTGTCTGGGTTGGGAGGATGTCATAAATAAGGATTTAAAGGAAATGGGAACTTCCTGGGAGGGTGTAAAGAGGGAGGCTTTAAATAGATTAGGTTGGAGGAGGAGCGTGCGTAGCTGTGTTGGCCTCAGGCGGCTTGGTGCTGCAGTGAGTTATTAGTAGTAGTAGTAGTATATTTTAATATATGTATTTCTCATCAAATTCAAGTTTATCTACTTTTAACTATCTTGAAAAAGGGGATGAGGTTAGGAAAATGGGAATGGGGCTACAGACTTGTCATAGGAAGGTGTTTTGAAGCAAGTACCAGGCTTATTTTATCGCTCTTTAAGGATATAGATATAATTCAATGTACTCGGATCCAAACCAAAGTGTGTATCCTCAATTGTGATCTGGATTTTGAATTCTTGGCCAGGAATTAAAGCACTAAATTTTCAGACGGGTGAATAATGGCAAATGTTTTAGAGCCTTGTCTTTGAAAAAGTTTCTTGTGAAAACAACATCTACGCTTAAATACACGTATATTAAATTGAGTTGGAGAGGGAGGGTTTCTGACAGTGATAAAGAAGGGGAGAAAGCAGGTAGGCACCAGGCCATTTTTCAGATTGCTCTTCTATTATATTTTAACACCCTTGCATAAAATTTTTATAGCTCAAATGTTTTCCTTTACTGTATTGTAGAGAGAATAAAAACATAAGCAACCATTGTGATATTCACTATTTCAAATTTTTCAGCCCTACTAAGGCTAATAAAGTTTAAATTCCTCAAAGAGGAAAGGCATTTACACATCAATTGCAATCGATAGTCCCATGTTATTACGGCATTTTTTCTGAAACCCATACCCAACCGTCAAGATTGGTAGGGGTGCAGTAGGGTTATTTCTGGTTCTTTCTAACCATAAAAGTCTTTTTATAAAAAAATTATATTCCGTAAGACATATTTTTTCACTTCATGAAAAGTAAGATTTAATTTTTTTAAATGAGCATTTGAACAAATTTCTCCTCTTCCAAGAACAGCAAGGGCGTGTGATGAGGAGACAAGAACCAGTGCCCTATAGAGCGAAGATCCACCAGCAAAACAGGGAGAATGATGCCTACTCAAGACCTAGTGTCATAGTCTGTGCCAGCCTATCGAGACCAACGGTTCCCATACAAGGCTATGATGCTACTCTTTTGGCTCCCTAACCCAATGCCAGTAAAGCTTTCGAACCTTCTACGTTACCTATGCAAGGCCTAGATGCGCCACGTTCGGCCCTCCACACGCAAGCTGGTGATCTTAATGTAAGTGTAAATTCTTTGATATTTCTCGAAAAACTTGCCATTTTTTCTAGCTAGGGTATATTTTTGCTCAGACTATCAAAGGGAGAAATAACTTGGATGTTGGGAACCTTGTTTGCCACTGCTGAGAGGAGCTTTAATAGTATTGTCCTATCCTAAAAATAATCCATTCTTGTCATCCTAATAAAGGCTTTAAGGGCTTTCCGCTATAATTTAACGCTAAAAACTGAATTTTTCTGTAAACTATTAAGAACACTGATAATATGACCAATCTTTAAAAAGTAACAAATTCCTTCTAGTTTACTTAGAAGGCCTCCTGTCAATAGTTTTGAGGGCAGACCGCAGGGAAATGCTAAAACTAAGAGATTAAATTCAGGTTAGAAAAGAAGGAATAACTAGTATTTGGTTGATTCTAGAAATAATATATTCTAGTGTTGAAAACCTAGACTCTTGAAAGGAGGGGGATTTGAGGATCCTTAGATTAAAATTCTTATGAGCCTAATAAAGGCTTCGAGTAGCCTCACATTTTCACAGCTTAAAATCATAAGACACTTTAACAGAATAAAAAACGTTGATTCTTTTTCAAGGCCCCCGAAAATGTTCTCTCTGAATGGATCATGGATTGCCGAGACTTCTTTGCAGCCCCAACGATGGACACAGCCTCTCACTTCGTAAGTTTTTCAGAGTCTTTAGAACATTATAATAACTGAAGCGTAAAGGGACAACTTGCCCACATCTATGTGACTGTTTCTGATCATTAAATTTATAGCTCATAGTGTGGGGTCTATGGGTGCAAAAGGTCCACTTATATGAAAATTTCTGATCTTCAATTTTCAACTGGTAGTGTGGGGGGAGGGGCTATAAACCCGATGGGTCAACTTATGTATAACTTATATTCGTTAAATTCTTTAATAGTAGTGTGGTCTCAATGCAACAGATGGGTCACACTTAAGTATTCTATTCTCTTTTTAAACTAATTTAAATTCTTTCACAGGATGAAAAAATATGTGTTTCAATGTGCTAATAAGCCCTTATTAATTTTTAAGGCTCACAAACCAATATTACCAACGAAAATCTGTGTAAATTCATGTACGGCACCAGGGAATAGTGAACTTGAGGGGGATTATAGTATGAAGGGATGAGCCCTATTAGTATACTTTCCCCAACTTTGATCTAAATAGTTTCGATATAGATAGAATAGTAGAATAGTATTCTATCTAGAATAGTATTCTAGATAGATTTGATCTAGAGGGATCTCGGTCTCGACGCTGAGTTTGAAGACAATCTGTTATATCAAGTGCCACCCATCGAGGTTGTTAGGGTGCTGGAAGAACAGCTGTTCTTCCCCCCGAGGTGATATGGGGGAACCAGAACAAAGTGGTGGCGGAGCACCCTCTGTTTTACCTGAAATGTATCTAGCTGATGCTGGTTTGCGCAATATTCATGTTTTTAGAGCTGAGTTTGGAAACCCCTTCAACACTCTTACGAGCGGTAGTATCCATACGGATCTAGTAGACATAGCACGCTCCTACGTCAGCAAGATTAATGCACTTCTGGAAAATCACATTTGTGATTAGGGGAGTAGGGACTGTTGTTTAGTCTGTAGAATAAGGGTTGAAAATTTTAATAAAAATGAGAGGGGGTCAATGGTTTTATTTATTGAAAATTTAGATTTAAATGCCAAAAACATTAGAAAAGAATCTGTTTTAAGAGGCGGGAGGAATGAATTGAATATATTGTAGATTCGAGAGCCAGGGGAGGGGTACAACGCTTTCGGTTCGATACGGGCTTAGTGTGCTTTAAATATTCAGTCCTTGTCGTGGGGCATAAACCCTACGGAGATGATGCTAGTAATACACATTTGAACTCTTTGGCGGTTAATGGGGGTGTGGAGGGGTAGAGTTTCCTAAGGTTGATTTTAACTGTTTAAATGGGCAATATCCTGTAACACTCATGGGGAAATGCATTTTTGAGAGCACAAATGAACATTTAAAGATTGGGGTTTCAGTGTTACAGTATAGTATAGAGTATGAAGAGGGGTGAACTTAAAAATAAAGAGAGGTTTTATATTCAGTAAGGGCTCTGTCCATTGAATCAGTGAGACACTGGGTATGGCTTCTCTACAAGCCTAACAGTGAGCCTGATGTAATTGGATATTTCTTTCAAACTATCAATATTAGTCGGGCTTAAAGTGAGGGTTCAAAATATAATAAAGGTATGACCGTTCTAGTATTGTCAAATGTGTCTGTCTAGATTCCGTAACGAATTAAAAATTTAAAAGCCACTTGAGACACTGCAAGCTTCATGGGTGTCAGTCCGTGGAGACGGTTTCAGGCTACAATGCAATCTCGCAGTTTCATCATCATCATCATTTTATTTATAATCCATCACAAGAAACTGGGCATAAAGCCCAGAAAAAGACAGAGTAAAAATCAAGAAAAAACAAAAAAGAAAGAAATAAAGACACACTTTGATAGCTACAAACAAGGGACAAACAGAAATGACCAAAGATGGAAAGACTTCTGGCATTCGGTAGAGAAACCACAGATACGCTTTCCAATAAGCCCAACAGAGCGATGAAGTGGCGTTAGACATTTTGGTCAAACTCGAGTACGTGTAACATCCATCAAACTAGAATCGTCCTGAAGAACATGAAGCCATTGCGATCTCTTATGCCAACAGGCACAGATACTCGAGTAATACCATGCAGTTGGTACAGGTATTTAAGATATTTGGTTGGGACGCTTGTGTAGGAGCAGCTATGGTTGCACATATTAAAACTGCTAATAAGTCAATTTCACGGCTGCACAATGTAAACTATCCAATCACTCTATCACCAAAAGATGAGTTGGCAATTAAAAATAAAGATCTTTGCTCGGTATGTAAGAAAAAATTTGTTGACGGTAGTGGGGATGTGTCAGTCCGTAACCATGATCACTTAAATAGTTCAATTTTGTCGGGAGGGAGTAACTTTTGGGGGGTGGCACATAAATCATGTGATGTCAATGTTAGACCGCAATACCTTCTACCGGTTTACATGCACAATTCCAACTATGATTTGAAATTCATGTTGCTAGCGTTGGTACGTTTGCAGAAAGGTTAAGTTGTAAATGCCGCATGGGTAGATCGGTCTTTTTCTTATATCATACCCAAATCTTCTGAGAAGTTGCCGCTCTTAGAATTCAAATGGAGAACACATGAATATAATAATATGTACTTGACTAAAATCCGTTTTTTAGTTTCCTATAGTTTCTTCCCCAAATACCCTAGTCAACTCATTCAAGTACAGAAAGTCAACTCAAGTACTACAAAAGCGATAAACTCCTTAAACAGCTCTGTCCAGAGGACGAAATATATAATATATTAACGTGTAAGGGCATATACACGTATGAGTACTAAGACTTCCCCCCGCGGCTACGTGAGGAAAAATTACAACCCATCGAAGCGTTTTATGATTCATTTCACGATCGTCAATGCACCACTACCTGTTATAAATTTTCTACAAAAGTTTGTGTTAAGGGAGGGTGTAAAAATAACGAGGATTGATGTAAGTGTATCTGGTAAATGATGTATTGACGATGTTTGATATTGTCTGTAAGAACACGAGTAAAACTTGCGTGGAATTTGGGTTGGATTTGGGATATCATTTTTTAGCTCCTCATATGGTGATGGATTTAACCCTTAAAATCAGCAAATAATTCGATCTCTTCACCGATGTGGATCAGCATTTATTCGTAGAGAAATCCTTGCGAGAAGGTAGGTTTTCTACGAAGTCGCATCCTGGAAACCAATCCGACTGGACATCGGTGAATCCTGGAATGCAGTTTTCTGGGCACCCTTTATCTATTACCAATATATCATCTCTCTTTTCTGTGTGGGAGTTACAAAGGTTTGAAAATCCTCTGCTCCGAATTTCCCTGACATTTACACTGTTACGGAAAATGGACCATAAGCATGGTTTTTTGAAATTGGTGGTGAAATACCAGTTGAACTTCATGACTTGGTAAAATATTTTGTTTTCCAGTGCATAAACAGACCGGTGCCTAGGAATTCAAGTTCCTATAATTTATCTTTGGTAGAGAGTGGGGGTGTGCATTGGATATCTTCAAAATAAAAGCTAATTGCCGATCTTCACCCGAAGCAGAATATTGTTGTACATCACATTATTTTAAAGTGGATTCTGGCTTTTAATGGTTTTAAAATGGTTTTAAGGCCACAAAAATTCATAGAGCCCTCCAATTTGATCAATAGCCATATATTGATACGTTTATTGATACCTTTGTCGGTAATGTATCTGCGACAAAAATCAAGGTTGAAAAAGAAATCTTTAAGTTTATTTTAAATGTAACCGTCGATAAGATGTGCGAGAGTGTGTAAAATAGGAGACGTTGTGACGTTGCAACCAACACAAAAGAATGTGCCTGAATAATTGCATATCTGAATTTCATATCGTTCACGATCATAGACTCCAATATTGTCCTCTTACATAGAAAAAAACGTCGCATTAAATAAAGACATTACCGCTGGCATTGCAATTTTAGAAATTCCAAAAAAACCCATGCTGGAATTTTATTACAATGTGTCTAAGCTCCAACGGCCTGGGGAGGGAAGAGTTCAAGTTTATTATGGAGACACAGATTCATTATTGTTAAAATTTAAAACTGATAATCTATTCGATGATTTGGAAAATGGTCAGCACTTTAGCTCTCGAAAAGACAAATTTCGATATGAGAGTTTATAAATAATGCGTATAAAATGATTTAGTTCCAAGAGCGAGTGTCCTGGCTATTCGCTCTTTAAATTTTAAAAACTACACAGTTCACGTCGAGAAAAATGCCTTGTCGGCCATATCGGAAGTATAGAGTACAGACGGCATCTCGGTCTGGAAAAAGCTCAATAGTTGACGGGAAGGGGCCCCCTTTTTTCTCAGAATATATTCCAACAGTCCCCATTTCTCAGTCTCCAGCTCAGCAGCGTGTATTTTTATATGTAATGTTTATAACATGTTTACAATATTTATATTTGTTTGTTTGTATATATATATATATATATATATATATATATATATATATATATATATATATATATATATATATATATATATATATATATATATATATATATATATATATATATATATATATATATATATATATATATATATATATTTGTGCAAAGCGAAATCAATGTTTTACAAGGCCCTTAATATTGTACCACTTTAGGTTTCTAAGACCATTGCGCCAGTTCACCCTGCCATGGCTGTTGCGCCCCTTCCGACCCGACACTGCCTCACCACCCGGGGGTATGTCCAACTGCTTTTTTTATGTCGTTTTTTAATGTTCAGGCAAATACACTCAACTGTCTATTTTATGTAAATATGTTTCAGCGTCTATATTATGTTTTTCCTATATTATGTTAAGTGCTTATGTAAATAAGTAGTGCATTTATTTACATTAAAGAAACTATGTAATTTAATTTTGAGTGTCTATTCAAGAGATTCAAGTTATGTTAGGTTAGTTGTATTTTGACAGCGAGAAGAGTTACTTGTATCAATTTAAAACTACATTAACATCATTTTTTTTGCGCACCGTCAATGTCTGGAAAAACAAAAATTTTAATCAAAATAATTCAGAATTGTAATAGAATGTTTTTTAAAAAACCCGAAAAAATATCTTTTATTGCTTTAGTGTGTGGCAAGAGTCCTATGATACACTAAAGGGTACAACACCAGACACAAAAAATTCATAGGGCACATGATATGTTTAATATTAATGAACCAAAATCATGTTTGGTTATTGATGATTTAACTGAATCCATTGAAGAATGATTTTAGGATATGTTACAATTATTTACGGTTCAATCACATCATGAAAAAATTTATGTAACCGTTGTTCTCCATAATCTCTTTCATTAGAGAAAGTGTAAGAGATTGTGTTATATTGCTACATTGTACTTGCTATAACATCCATAGGGTTGTTAATAAATCAAGTTCTCTGATAACATTAAACAAGTAAATTTATCCCGACGAATATTAATTTTCGCTCTCTGCATACAATCAAGCTACTAATAAACCCTGTTGATACATTCTATTGGATCTTAATCTAAACACACCCAAAGAGTTATGTGTAGTCACAGATATTTTTGAGAATGCAATTACTGTATATCTACCCGTCGATAGTACAAAAGATCATTAGTCGTCATCAAGACACTGAAGAAACTACATGAAAACAGACATTTATTTTCCATCCTAAGTAATTAAAACAGCGACTTAGGAAGGCTATACTCAAACATGGTATTGGCAACGAATTCATCACTCTCCTACCTGAACTTTGTTTAAATTTAACTGAAGGCAATATTGAATTGCCAGAAGCAGTAAAGCAACAGAAAAAGCAACATAGTTCACGATATGTTCGACTTGAGCGATTTCAAAAGAAAACAACTTGTACAAGCGGGTGATAGTTTCTTTTCATTGTTACTCCCGATAATCACAAGACTTGTAAACACTATTTTCTAGATGGCTAAATCATACAAATTAACGCCAACTGATATCGCTCATTCACCAAAAGAACATTTTTAAGATATGATCTTAATAAATTTATAAACAATAAAACATTTACTGATGATGAAAAATTAATTTTGCTTCAAAATGCCTTTCGATGTGTCGACAAGCATAAACCCTACCGTGAAAGACCACTAAAAGTCAATTTTATTGGTCAACCTTCAAGTGTTGAAAGTACTGAAACTTTGAAAGCGCCAAAAACGGAAGAAGAAGATTTATCTAAAGGCTTAGCAAGTATTGTAGACTTAATGTCTCATTCCTATCGTGAGCAAAGTAAATGACTCTTGATTTATCTCGCTGTAAATGAACTTGTACAAATGATGGTAGTAAGAATGAAATTTTCATTCATCCCCCCCCCCACATCCCCCCAGGGTTACAATTTAATTGATTTGGTATCAGATTTGATTAAAAATCGTAAAAGACTTCAATAATCTGATAATCATTCGTAAAAATTTTTAAAATCATCAAATTTCCCTAAAGTCTTATTGGGAGTAAGCATATTTTAAGTCGATTAAGGGGATATGGATAAATACAAAAGATAAATCGTTATCAGATAGCACAACGAGTGAGGGTGATGATTTAAAAGGTATCAAACGAAAGTTTCTTTCCATCACATTTAGTACGCAAAAAGATATCGCACTACGTTTAGGTGAAAAATGCATCAAGTTTTGAACCGGGCTTATAAAAATATTGGTGAAGCCGGAAGTTTAAGTTCCCCCACCAAACCTGCTTGAGTCACTGGAGCTGAGATGAAGTAGGCGACAGAGTATTTACAGAATTAGCCCAGTTACACTCTTCATCGAAAGCATAGAGTTCGTGATAATCGTTATAGAAAAACTAAAGCCTTTTCTCATTGCATATTTCATATGCAGATCTTTTGACACAAAATAATCCGTAAAAGTTTATTTACTTCAAATCAGTGTTTTTAGTCGCTAGGCATATGCTTTTCCACTGCGTTTAAATAGAGGTGATGAAGTTGACAGAGCTCTTCATTCTATCTTTGAACAAGATTCTTATAGGAAAGTTCAAACAGAACAGGGTAGCGAATCGTTTAACCCGCATTAAAAAAAAGGTTTTATTGAAATATAATACAATACTCTACTATAGTTATAGCTATATATAGGTGGAATTGGCTGAATGTTGGTAAGAAAAAACCGACTTTTAGTCTTGAGATACAGTACATTGAAAAATACTGTTGCTTTTATTAAAGATTTAGATAAAATCATGTTGAATTATAATCAACGTTTTCATCAATCCTTGTACAATCATAATCCTCTTGAAGTTCATCAAAGTAACAATACACTTTACTTTTTTCTTAAACAATATTCCACTGAAAAGGTTATGAAGAAAAAAATTAATTTTGGTGATAGAGTTCGAATAAATCGAACTACTAACAATTTTGAAAAGAAGAATTACTTGTGGTCTACTGAACTTTGTAAAGCGTCAAAAGTCTTAGATACTAACCCTGTAACACATCGTTTACGTGATTTGAAAGATGATGAGATTCTTAGGGTTTTTTATGAGTATGAATTAAAAAAAAATATAATAATGGAATGTATCAAATTGAAGAGATATTAAAGAGTTAAAATCGCAGGGGTGAGAGACCGCTGCTTGTTCGTTGGCTAGGATACAGATCTGATGTGACTCTTGGGTAGAAGCTGAAGATTTTCGCTATGCCTAATAATTTTTTGGTGAGATTCATGTCCAAAGTCTGATATCCTTTATGATGAAATGAATAAAACAAATGATTTTTGGACCAAACATCCCCGCCATCAAATCCGAAAGAAGAAATAAAATAGTTCTTGCTGATTGTATTCTTAAAAATACATATGATGTCCTGATACTGAAGCGTACATATGATGTAAAAGCAAGATCTCATAATTGACCACTCGTTAGTGAGGAATGGGTAGAATCAGTTAATTTGGGTGAATATCCATTCATTACATTACAATACAAGGGATATGCTAGTATGACTGATTTGTGTCGCGCAATCGATAGAAAAATCTCTGCTCGTAACAATGGTGTATTCCACTTTAACTCTTTAATGGAGAAGGGCAAGATTTACATAGGTACTCCCATTGACAACGACAAGGTTATTCTGTACGATAGTTTGAGATATGTTGTTGGTTTTTAACGGAATATAATCAATGGTCGAAGCGCTGAAGGCATCAGTGTTATGGATCGTGTTATTTTCATCGACTATCCACCCGGTTTCTGGTCTGACAATTGTTTTTTCTCTACACTTAATTTGTTGAAACATCGAGAGTTGGCAATAGCAATGTCCCCCTTCTATGTGATCTTGAATGAGAAACCACTCACGAGCATATTCACCACTACAAGCTAGAGCACCTTTTATATATTCTAGTCAACACTTCATATTAGGAGATCTGTCACTTAACATTAAGTGATGTTAAGGCGATCCTCTAGCAATAAAAAAGTTTTGGCTGTGATTATATGTCATTTTCGGCTCATTCAGCAAGATGGCTAATAAAAAAAATACTTTTGTTTGTCCTAATATAAATTTCTATGGTGCTACTCTTGGATCACGATTATTGGGTCATGGAATGGACTATTACAGGGGTTGTTCGTCAATGTCCGGTTACGGTCCCGGTAATTGATTTGCTAAGTTGTTTCGCTCTGCATTCCCCTGGCTAAGAAATATACTGCAACTGTTGCAGCGGATTTTGCGTCCTTTGCACTATACGATTGAGGCTCTGGGAAGGATTTTAGTGTTTCATAAAATCACTGGTCCGGCACACGATCCCCCGGTGAGTGATTGAAGTCACGACAAAGCGGTAAAGGTTTCATCAGTCTCTAATCAGGTAGAAGGCGCAAAACACCGCTCTTGTCAAAGAAGAAGAAAAGAAACCAAAGGTAATATTGTTAGATTGAAAAAGGATTTATTTTTGTAGAAATGTCATAGTTACCACATAAAGAATCTCAACATTCAGTCAACTCATCTCTAAATCATTTCAATACGAAAAATATCGATGTGCATATAAAACATGGTTACTATGAACAGTTTTATCCGCAACAACCTCTTTCTAAAAACTTATATTTTCAAATTTATTCCACTTAATATTATTTCATAGATTTTACTTCCACATTTATAGATTTACATATCATTGTAAAAAATTATAATAATGAAAAACCAAGTGAAGCCGAGGGGCTATTTTATGAAAGTTGTGTACTACACAATTTGTTTAGACTAATCAGTGCCTACTTAAATTGAACGCTGGTGAGCACAAGCAACAATCATTCAAATTACGCAAGTTACATACAATTCATGTTGATGACTCCAATACGAATTTAACGCGGTTCAATCTTTTGGCAATGAAAAAGAGCTCTAAAACTTTAAGTTTCCTTTACAATGAGCCTACAAAAAATATACAATTCATGTTGATGACTTCAATGTCCTATTTGAAATTGAGATGTATGGCCATTGAATATGAATATAACTAACATCATACTTAGAGGTGCTACAACTAAAGATTTGAACTTAGTTGGGGAAATAAATCACGAATTTTTTAAGAAAATATTTGAAAACATTTTTTTCTGAAATTTTTTTCCTTTGAAGAGATAACTTTAGAAAATCATCATCTAGAATCAAATATTTTCCAAATTTAGTATATTCCGTAGTCATTATGATTTTTGGAGATCGAAACAATTTTCATTAACCATCAAAAGAATATGGTTGCCCAGCAGGCATCTCAAATCACTATGGTATGTAAATTCATTAGAATGATGCCAAAAAATGGCACCCAGAAATGGTGGGTCAGTCAAATAACATGTCGTTCTTTTACCACAGGAAATCATGTCTTACGTTCGATTTATACATCAGACATAAATTTCATAAAATCAATGGAATACTTCTTAGAAGCTAAAAATGTGTTGTTAGAAAAGAAAATATGTCAGCATCTATAACTGTAGTTAACAATAAGGTCATCTGTGACTTTGGTTATGTAGATGGCAGCATTGAGGGAATCGTCGTTAAGCCTTCTTCACGGTCTTCCGCCACTAAGAAAAAGAAGAATAGGGGGTACCTGGGCGCTAGTATCCAAAGGGCCTATACTACTTATCACCCAGTAGCGCCCAGTTTAAATACACAGTTTAAAATGTTTCCAGAAATTAAAGAGGATTAGATATCAATAACCCCCCCCCCTGAAAAAGCAACTCGTTAAATATCTATTTTATCTAAGATATCGATCTTTAACTGTGAAATGTTATATTGAAAACAAAATTACAGGAGCTATTGCAAAGAGGCCGAACTCCCAAACAAAACGAAAAGTAAACCATTGGAATTAGTATTCTCAAAAACCCTATGCAAGAAAATAAAGCCCCAACCATGAAAATAAAGGAAAATCACGTTTTGTGCATGGGTAGCAGGGATGTATCGTTTTTTCTTTCTTCGGCGATATCGGGTTATTGGATCACCATAGAAAGCAGTTTAAGGGCTCGTTTAAAAGCTAACTTTTATACCTAATAATTTGTTTTATTTGACTTGATATTACCATCATAAAGTGGCATCCTTAAAGTACAATTTTGGCATCATTTCTCGATAGAAAGGCGGGTGGGGGCACTAGAAAATCATAGAGAGCTGCATGAGGGTTTATTTAAAAGGTAATTTTGTCCTAACCACCTTTTATAGATTTGACTTGATAATGCCATCATGAACTCACATATGACACTTTTTCAAGCGCTAGTTTCTTCAGAATTCCATAAATTTGGGGAAACATGACGAATCAGGTTGTTTGTACCAACATTTTAGAATTATGTTGCAAAAACTACGAAGCAATAGCTTGTGTTCGTTTTAAGTTTCATCTCCACACTTTATTTTCATCAGAAACACATTCTTTGTATGCTCTATGTGCATGTTCAGGGACAATTCCGCCACCGTCCAGCATTCTTATCTCTGAAACGTCAAAGCTCAATATTTAGTTTTTCAATAATTTTAATTAATTAAATATCTCGGAATTTTTATTCGATTGGTTCTTGCCTGCTTTTGAGCCAAAATGGTCATTTTGTGCCACAATCCGGTAGAAAATATGACTTTGATGGGGTACTACATTTTGGCTGTGAAAAAGAGCACTAAACCTTTAAGTTTCCTTTACAATGAGCCTAAAAAAACTGCAACATTTGGATAAAGAAACTTCTCACGTGGAACCTGTTCTAGGACAACTGGTTCGGTACAATCACCTCTGAAAAAAATAGAAAAGCAAATAATGAAAAAAAAAATGGTACTTGTCCATTATTCAGAACACAGTCAAGAATTCTAATCTGCAAGATCTGACAAAACCGGTTTAGCTATCTGTATTCGGAGACAATTAGCTTAGGTTCAATGAAAAACTACGTTGTAGATATATTTTAATTAAATATATAATGTATAGAGTTGGTATTTTGGTTAGGTTTTCAATGTAATGCATACTGGGTGGCTTGCTTTCCATAATTTTCTGCTGCAATTCCCATAATTTTGTAAATAAAGTATATTTTTATCATATTTTGGTTTATTTCACTAGAATTGACCTAGTGAAAATGAGGCAATTTTTTCAGAAAGGGGGGGGCAACTTTAAATATAATAAAATTTATATACTTGGAATCATCATGAAAATTTATTCTTTTAATTTACATGTTCTATCAAAACTTGTTATTTTAGTTTGGTTAGTATCAGTACGAGTCGCTCCGATTTAAAGTTTGTTTTCTCAAACTATTTGATTGACACAAAAGCCATTTCAAATTTTATGTAATCTGAGCTTATTACTTTGGTCTTATTATCCCAAAAACAGAAATAAAAAAGTTTTCAAGTTAGTTTTCCGTTACGCTCGAAATTCAAAGTTCAAATAAAACTTTCTCACGAGAAAGCGAAGAGAGAACATTGTTGTAAACAGGTCGATAAATTTCTATTCGCAAAAGTTTTGCTAAACTTGGTAACAGGCTTCATTGGAAAGCGCATTCCTAAGGAAATGAAAGGAAAAACAGATTGAAAAATATCGTGCTAAGAGTTTGGGCACTAAATGAGAAGAAAGTAAGCACAACAGAAGTAGAAATAAAACTCAATGTAAAAAAAGAAAAGAAACAATTTTAATGACTTTCAAGGCTGGATATTAATAAACCTTTAACCTATGTATACTAAGCTTGCTTAGTATACATAGGTTAATTGGTACAGTCAACTTTCGATAACTCGAACCTTGATATCTCAAAATCCTCGATATCTAGAATTATTTCCAATCCTTTTTGAAAAATCTATTTCAGTTAAAGAAAAAAACTATACATGACTCGGAAGGATTTTGCGGTTATATTTTACCTCTGCAAATCGAAGTGATCCTAAAATTACAACTATAACTCGGAATTCAATAGATAAGTCTATATTTAATTTTCACTTTACCTATACAAGCCAAAGTTCAACTGCGCATCTCAAAGTTTTTCCAAAGGACCTCTGATAGTCGAAACCCCGGTATGTAGGTTGCAGCGTATAAACTTAGATGTTTATTAATATTTTTAAACATATTTCGTACCAGATTCTGTTAATGTTCAGCCGTCTATTTCGTAGCAAACTAAATTTATTATTCACATTTGAAAGACAAGTCTTGACATTTGAAAGTGAAGTCTTGACAGGTCAAGTCTATAATACGCTAATAAAGTTATTCTTAACTTTGTAATGAGTTTGGGAGGTAAATTTAGAGATTTCGTACCTCTGTAACTCAAATTTTGATTTGGCTTACCTCTAGAACTCGTTACCTGAAGAAGTTGAATTTTATGCAGAATGACCTCTATAATTCTAGCTAAGCATATGTCGGACTACACGTAACTCGAAGAAAATCTATCCCTGTGAATTTCGAGTTAGCGTGATTCGACTGTATAATAAGTATATCGGCATCATAGTATATAGACTCTAAATTTTACCTTGATATACACGTACATATTATTCTAAATTTCAATGCCTACAATTATGCTCCATAAAAGGTTAAGGGCCAAAGGCCAACTCCAGCACACCAATATTTTCTAATAAGTTTGTCAGAGTTATGTTAAATCACCAGTCTTGCTGGACCTCTTCGCTGTTGACTAAATAGGAGGCACTCAAGGGAAATATGATCAACAATACTTACGGATATATTTCCCATAAATTTTCCTCAAAGTTGCTTCTACTGGTTCTAATAAAAAGTTAAATTAAAAGGATAGGCGCATTAACGTGGAGTGATTTGCGGGCTTTATGCATTTTGGGAATGGGGGGGGGCTAAATTTTTCTAAACAGAAAAAAATGTCCATTCAACAAACACTTATTAAATCATTGTTTTTCAACGTTGTAGAAGGGTTTAATGTTCCCTTGCGTAAGTAGCACTAAAGAGGGTGATATGACGCCCCTTCGTCTTTTTAGCTTATGACGAAACGGCTTTATAAAAGGCAAAGTAGGAACCTGCTCGGAGGTGTCTCTTTGGACAGGCCCAAAAAATTAGGTACGTATATCTTGCAGCGATATTTCGAAGCAATGAAAACTGAAGGTTATGAGGTATCCAATTCTTCAACTCTTTCTTTAAAAGGACTGTATGAGACATATTGTTTATTTATTAGAGTTTAGAATATTTTTTCAGTTTTTCTAGAAGCATATTTATTCAATTTTTATCTAAAAAAATGATTTAGGAAAAAATTGCAACTTTACTGTTAATTATTGCTTCTTTTTTTTTTCTTTGTGTTAACGTGCAGTATACCTACTAGCAAAGATGGTAACAATGAATACACTTGAAATTATATTGGCATATAATTTCGATAGATTTTTATGGATCAAGTTCAGACATATTGCAAGAACAAAGAAAGAAAGAAAAACATAGAAAAGTTATGCAGACATCGTTTCAAAATCTCTAGCTAGTAAATATATTCACTGAAAAACAGGGTCGTACCTACATGATTTTTATGGCGGAGGGTAAGAGGGTGTGCTACTGAAGTCGGTGCTATTCAAGCACTAGTGGAGAAAAGTAATATTTTAACAAACACGCTACTTGGTGAATTTAAAAACATTCCACAATATATTATAAACAATAAACACACATTAAACAATCATAAACATAAGTGATGGTGCGTGACTAAGATTGTCAGCAATGAGCTGTTAGTAAATTGTAAGTAGTATAGCGTAAACAAGCTTTGGGGTGGACAAAGGTGTATGTCATATACACTCAGCTTTTTCAGCCAGATTTGCCACTAATACCCTCCACACCCGCCAGTACACATCCCTCCATCACTTCCCCCAATCCATGCACCCTGCACAAGATGCCCAATTTCATAATTGAACCAAGCTCTATTCTAACAGCCCCGGGTATTGCGCTATTCATTTGCTTTTAATTTTTTATGGATTTTGACTCTGTAAGATTTAATTTGTTGTACTAAATTTTTAATATATGTGAATTATTGAAATAATATTTAGGTATTTTGTATTAAATTGATATTTTGTGGGTTTGCTGATTTATATTAACAAATATGGGCAGCACAATAGCACTATCTAAGCAAAGACACAGAAAAAATTTTGAAACCTAAAACGGACAAAAATTATTACTTCATAGCCTATCTAATATATATCGATAAAACTAGTACAAATAAACCAACTAATTATGTTTTCCTATGTTTCTAGGGTTATAGAAAACTAGCGTTTTACTAAAAACACACAAGTCAAGTGTAAAAAACAGGAATATTGATTTGGGAGTCACAGGTGACTATGTAGCCTGACAACAATAAACTAATCTATAATGCTTTTGATAGTCTTACACCAGTAGAGATATAAGTAACTGAAATTTACGCTGTGTTAAACTCGAGAACAAACCAGTTTCTTCGTTAGTTCTTTTCAGCTTAGCGCGTGAGAAGACAGTAAAAAAAATATATGAGAAATATGTAGTTTGGGCTATATACTGATTTTTTCGTTAGTTTCTTTATTACTTTAGAAACAAAATTGGACTAGCAGATTTGCACACTGGGGAGGGGGCGGAAATATATCGAGTCTGCATGCAAAGTGTGTTGGGTATAATTATTCTGCATATTATCAAGTAAGAAGTGTTCCTGACTTCAAACTATCCAAATACTTTACCGCCACCACCCCCATTATGTGCAAATATATAGCCAAATTTGTCAAATTTTCCACGAGGGGTATATATTTTCCACGGGGGGCATTTTCCGGGGGGGTTATTACCAGGAGGGGGGTGTTTTCCACGGAAGGGGGGGTTTCCTCGGGGGGATGACAGCTACGAAAAACTTTCAGTGTATAACACAAAGTTCATTACCCATGCTTCACAAAACCATGCATGGTCTTCGGGAACGTTTGTTTTTCGATGAAAAAAAAGCAGTTTTCTACTTGGCCGACTTCGCCTGAAAAAGTCATAATGAAAACAGGACTTTATAAATCGCCTACTAACTAGCAGAAACTAGAAGGCTACTGTAACAAAAGAGAGCTGTTTGAGGCTCATTTAAAAGCTTGTACTTATACCTAATCGCTTTTATAAATTTGATTTGATAGCACATTCCCAAAAAGTTCATTTTCGGTTGTTCCCCCCATTTTCTTCAAAAAGTGCCTTTTCTAATGAAATGACCAAAAAGGGGCATTTTTCAGAACGTAGGCAGGAGCAAACAACTAAGGGGGCAAGGAGGTCCCTTCTCTTCAATTACTGCCGTTAGAACTAGCACACAGGCCGCATCGCAGATTGAAAAGGTTCAATTCAAAACTGCTGCTCAGTGAAGCTAAATTTTTGGTAGATTTTTAGTAGAAACATTTTTAGTTTTAGATAATTCGTTTTTGCAAGTCTTTTACTCTTAAGATGAGTAGGCAATTTATGAAACTTACTATGAGGGTCTGGAGGGGGAGTGTATGTAAGGGGCTCTTTTAAACCTCCAGTTGAGGGCTTTGGACCATAACAATTGTAATGGTACCGTTTTATGCTTCCAAACTCTTCCATTTAAAAATTAGCACCAAAAGTGCCGTTTTTTAGTGCTATATGGCAATTATAGATGATAAAATTGATAAAAGGCACGTAAGAGATGAGCAATGGGTTTAAAATGAGCCCTCCTGGGATAACCTTTAAGAAATTAGTGTATCACAATTGAAAAAAAAAAAAAAAACAGTGGATTATCTGAAAAGTAATCATAACAGGGACAAACCATGATGAAAAAAAAAAAAATCAAGATGGAATTGAAGGCATTTGTAGTCCAGTGCCATACTAACAGAAACATCTCTTTAGTAATGTAATTTAATATATTGGTGTTTGTAAGACTTTAATTCCGTAGCTTATTAAGGGGGCCCGGAGGAGCAACATGCGGGAGGTGTTCTTGCAAACCTCCAGTTAAGGGTTTAGGACCATAATTATTGCAATGATACCGTTTTATGCTTCCAAGTTTTTCCACTTAACAAGTACCACCAGAAGTATTATTTTCAGTGCTATATCTCACTTAGCAATAGTACAATTGATAAAAAGCACGTAGATATGAACAGAACTTTTCAAATGAGCTACTAAACATCACTCTAAAAAGTTCTGGTAGCCCACTAGGCCCAGCTTTTCCACTTGAGGCATGACACCATAAGTGCCATTTGAATTTGAAGATGGTGGAATTTATAGGAAAAACCTAGATATGAGCAATATCTTTATATTTGTGCTATCAAAAATCTATCTAGAATTTTCTGGTTGCCCACTATCCACACCTCTTGAGAAACAACATAAAGTGCCTTTTTTCCTGCCATATGGCACTTGCAGATGGTGGAATTTATATAAACTACGTACAATTGAGAAATAGCTTTTGAATAAGCTCTTAAGCATCTCTCTATTATGTTCTAGTAATCCACTAGGCCTGGAAAAAAAAAGAAAAACAAGAGACCGTTTTGACGTTTTTTAGCTTTTAGTTACCATGGGCTGTTGCTCGCTCTTCACTAGATTGCAGCTAATTCTTCAACCATGACAAAGAGTTCATTGCGAATTTTCTCCAGAAACTAGTTAACATTGAAATCTGTGAAATATAATTGATGGTAGAATTTGTAAAAAAACAATCCAGTAAATATAAGCAATTGCTTTTAATGGAGCCATTAAACAGCTATCTACGATGGTGTGGTAGCCTGCTAATGTTTCAGTAGCTTACTGATGAGCAGACGATTTATGAAACTTACTAAGGGGCTAGGAAGGGGAGTGTACGGGAGGGGTTCTTGTAAACCTCCAGTTAAGGGTTCTGGAACATAACTATTACAATAGTACCTGTTTTTGTAATTCAGAGCTTTTCCACTTAAGAAGTGGCACCAAAATTGTTGTTTTCAGTGCTATATCGCACTTACGAATGGTAGAATTGAAAAAAAAAACGCACGTAGATATGAGCAACAGATTTCAAATGAGCCATTAAACATAACTCTTATAAGTTCTGCTAACCCAATTGCCCTAGCTTTTCCACTTGAAATAAAACACCAAAAGTGCCTTGTTAGTGCCATTTGGAGCTTAGATATGGTGGAATTTATAGGTAGAACGCAGATATGATTAACATCTTTTATAGAGCTATATAAATCTGTCTACGATGTCCTGGTAGCCTGCTAGCACCACCCCTTGAGAAATGGCACAAAAGGGCCATTTTAGTGCCATATGACACTTTCAGATGCCGGAATTTATAATAACCACTTTGATATGAGAACTAGATTTTGAATGAGCCATTAAGTATCTCTCTATGATGTTCTGGTAATCCGCTAGGCCTAAAAAAAAACGGAGACTGATGAGTGATACAGATGCAAACAAGCGATTTCATTGTTGGTCAAGGAAGGGGGCTGTAATTTCCCTGTGTAAGGTCTTCGACCATGCTGGTTTCAATGGTACATTTTTCATTTTGATCTGGCGGCATTTTCGAGGGGCTTCAGGCTTTTTTTCAAAATCACCATAAATTTCTTTTCACAATAAACTTTTACTTTTAAGACGAACCAAAATAATAGTTACTATTTCTGAATCAGTGTCAGATGGCAATTTTTGCCTCTTGGCAGTAATTGTCAAAACACGTTCTTTGACTTTTGGTTACTATTAGCGGTTGTTCGCTCCTTTACTAGGTCGCAGAGGTTGTTGCAGCTACCGCTGCAACCACGAAACAAATAATACTACGACTGACCCAACTAGCCGATTACTTGATTTGCAGTCACTACATTCTTTCATACACATCTTTCACTTTTCACCAACTTGATGGTGATTTTCCTTCAGCCCTAAAAACTCTCCTTCTTTCGTAATTCCCTATTGAAGGAATATTAATATTATATCTACTCCATCGGTGAGGTCTGATTCCAATCTGTTAACTGCTTCTCATGTCGTCTGGAATACCCTATCTGAGTCAGTTCAATGATGTCACTCGTTTGATACGTTCCAAAGCATTTTAAGAAATTTTTATGGCACTTGGTATTAACCAAGTGACATATAGCAGTCGCCAATTCTGTCGGTCTGTCGGTCTGTCTGTCGGTCCCGGTTTTGCTACTTTAGGCACTTCCAGGTAAGCTAGGATGATGAAATTTGGCAAGCGTATCAGGGACCGGACCAGATTAAATTAGAAATAGTCGTTTTCCCGATTTGACCATCTGGGGGGGAGTGGGGGCCCGGTTAATTCGCAAACAATAGAAAAAAATGAAGTATTTTTAACTTATCAGCGGGTGATTGATCTTAATGAAATTTGATGTTTGGAATGATATTGTGTCTCAGAGCTCTTATTTTAAATCCCGACCGGATCTGATGACATTGGGGGAGTTGGAGGGGGAAAACCTAAAGTCCCGGTTTTGCTACTTTAGGCACTTCCAGGTAAGCTAGGACGATGAAATTTGGCAAGCGTATCAGGGACCCGACCAGATTAAATTAGAAATAGTCGTTTTCCCGATTTGACCATCTGGGGGGGGGGAGTGGGGGCCGGTTAATTCGGAAAAAATAGAAAAAATGAAGTATTTTTAACTTATGAGCGGGTGATTGGATCTTAATGAAATTTGATGTTTGGAATGATATTGTGTCTCAGAGCTCTTATTTTAAATCCCGACTGGGTCTGATGACATTGGGGGGAGTTGGAGGGGGAAACCTAAAATCTTGGAAAACACTTAGAGTGGAGGGATTCGGGATGAAACTTGATGGAAAAAATAAGCGCAAGTCCCAGATACATGATTGACATAATCGGAACTGATTTGCTCTCTTTGGGGTAGTTGGGGGGGGGGAGTAATTCTTAAAAATTAGAAAAATGAGGTATTTTCAACTTACGAACGGGTGATCGGATCTCAATGAAATTTGATGTTTAGAAGGATATCGTCTCTTAGAGCTCTTATTTTAAATCCCGACCGGATCTGGTGATGGGGGCGGGGAGTTGGGAGGGGGAAACCTAAAACTTGGAAAACACTTAGAGTGGAGGGATCGGGATGAAACATGGTGGGAAAAATAAACACAAGTCCTAGATAGATGATTGACATAAACGGAACGGATCCGCTCTCTTTTGGGTAGTTGGGGGGGAGGGATTTCTGAAAAATAAAAAATGAGGTATTTTTAACTTACGAACGGGTGATCGGATCTCAATGAAATTTGATATTTAGAAGGATATCGTGGCTCAGAGCTCTTATTTTAAACCCGACCGGATCTGGTGACATTGGGGGGGGGAGTTGGGAGGGAGAAACATAAAAATTGGAAAACACTTAGAGTGGAGGGATCGGGATGGAACTTAGTTGAAAAAAAACACGAGTCCTAGATACATGATTGACATAACCAGAACGGATCCGCTCTCTTGGGGGTAGTTGGGGGGGTGGTTAATTCTGAAAAATTAGAAAAAATGAGGTATTTTTAACTTACGAACGGTTGATTGGATCTCCATGAAATTTGATTTTTAGAAGGATATCGTGTCTCCAAGCTCTTATTTTAAACCCTGACCGGATCTGGTGACATTGGGGGAAGTTTGGGGTGGGGAAACCTAAAAGGATGGGAAACGCTTAGATTGGAGGGATTGGGATGAAACTTGGTTGGAAAAATAAGCAGAAGTCTTGCATACGTGATTTACATAATTGGAACGGATCCGCTCGATTGCGGGGGGGGGGGTAATTCTGAAAAATAAGAAAAATGACGTATTTTTAACTTACGAAGGAGTGATCGGATCTTCATGAAACTTCATATTTAGAAGGACCTCGTAACTCCGATATCTTATTTTAAATCTCAACCGGATCAAGCGTAATTGGGGGGGGGCAGTTGGGGGGACCGGAAATCTTAGAAAATACTTAAAGCGGTGAGATCAGGATGAAACTGGATGGGAAGAATAGAAACCTGTCTAAGATACGTGACTGACATAACTGGACCGGATCTGCTCTCTTTGGTGGAATTGGGGGGGGGGGGGGTAATATTGAAAATTGAGATATTTGTAACTTACGAAAGGGTGACCAGATCTTAATGAAATTTGATATTTAGAAGGATCTTGTGCTTTAAAGCTCTAATTTCAAATTCCGACCAGATCCTGTGACATTCGGGGGAGTTGAAGGGGGGAACCGGAATTCTTGGAAAACATGAAAATTGGAGTATTTATATCTTACGAATAGATGATCCGATCGTAATGAAATTTGATTTTTAGAAGGAATTCATGTCTCAGAGCTCTTATTTCAAATCCCGACCAGATCTTTTGACATTGTGGGGATTTGGAGGGAGAAATCTTGGAAAAACAGTTGGAGTGTAGGAATCGGGATGAAGCTTGGTGGATAGAATAAACAAATGTCCTTGATACGTGATTGAAAGAATCGTACTGGATTCGCTCTCTTTGGGGGAGTTGGGGGGAGGGGTTCAGTGATTTGGCGAGTTCGGTGCTTCTGGACGTGCTAGGGCAATGAAAATTGGTAGGCGTGTCAGGGAGCTGCACAATTTGACTTGATAAAGTCGTTTTCCCAGATTCGACCATCTGGGGGGCAAAAGGGAGAGGAAAAATTAGAAATAATTAGGTATTTATAACTTACGAGTGGGTGATCGGATCTTAATGAATTTTGATATTTAGAAGGACTTGTGACTCAGAGCTCTTATTTTAAATCTTGACCGGCATTAAGCCTCTTATTTTCCTTTTTAAATCAATCTATTGATTCATAGAATTTTGTTAGAGCTCATACCATATGATCTCTTGGCTCTTAGCTCTTCTCGCCTCGTCACAAGTGCCATATGAGCTCTTAGCTCTCGTTTATTCTCTTGTTGACTTATTTTGGTGTTTTGAATCGATTTCATTATTTATATTTTTTTTTTGGGGGGGGGGGCAGACTATCCATGGGATATTCCTCTGTTTTTTCTTTTTTTTAGGGGGGAGGGGATCTCTTTGTTTTTTAAAGTTTGAGTCTCTTAAATCTTGTATTTTTTTTCTTGTGTTGAATTTCTGAAAGGTGTAAATGCATTATATTGAACTGAAGTTCAAACTGAAGTTCATTTATTTTTACTTTTTTTTGCTAGAACTTATTTTGATAATTCAAATCATGTTAACTCAGCGAGCTAACTGTGGTGACACAAAACCTTGGTAAGGCATAAGCATTAATTAACAAACTACTTGTCAACTATCACACCTATGTCATACTACAAGACTATCCTCAAAACAAAAATGTGCTACACATTACACGAAAATGTAATATATGTGCTATTACATGGCAAAAAGACTTTTGAAACAAAAGTAAATGGTACAATTTCCACGATTTAAAACAAGTTTCAAAAATGTCATAATAAATGTATAGAAGTGCGTACGGTGGAGATACGAGGGAAATAAAAGCACTTTCTCATTTCCCCCTCTGTCATAAAACTTTGAAGTTAAATGTTCCAAGTCTACGATATTTTTAATGGGGTTAGATCTATTGGGGTTATGTGCCATTAGAGGAAGGCCTAATGACAATGCAACTGGTTGTAAATGTCAGCTTCAAGCACGACGAAAAACCAATAAAACGACGACAATATTTCCCGCCATTATTATGCTGTAATAAAAAGTACTACCGCAGACTTTTCAATCAATTTTTTTTAGATGTTTATTATTCGATTTGAGTGTAACTACGCAGACAGTGTCTACACCTCAAAACAAGCTTATTCCGACTACCAGGCTTTAAATTGGGACTTTAATTAATGGTCCTTAATTAATTAAGGATCAGGCTTTGATCCCTAAAGATCAGGCGAGGATTAAGAGAATTGAACTTTATCTTGCTTTCTTTCTTTATATACTAACCAAAAAGCTACAGAAAAAAAAGGCTAGTAGAAATCCACAGGCTTTTTACTAGCCTTCGACCCTCAAGAATGTGGCATCGCCTATGCTCCTTAATTAATGTTGTTATAACAAAAAACAAATTTCTGATATTTCAAAACGTTCATCACAGTTTCAATGAACCTACTGTATCAAAGGCAATGCAATAGAGCTACCCAAGTAAAGAACGATGTTGGCACATTGTATTCTTTTTTTTTGGGTGGGGGTTTCAGACCAGGGCACCTCGTATAGAAAGAGTTGGTGGAAATTTTAAAAGGGGCTCATTCGATTAGAAACTGAGAGGGCTAGTACTCTTTTTAATAGTCAAAAGGGATTGGAAGGCAAATAGCTACCTCCCACCCACGCCCATCATTTATCAAAAACACATCCAATCGAAATTTTGATATAGCCATTTTGTTCAGCGTAGTTGAAAAATCCGGACAATATATCTTTGAGGATGAAAACCCTCCCCTCGCCCATAGCTCTCAGGGCAAGGATTGTAGATTATGCCCTGGAGGCATATGAGGTTTTTTTTTATATAGAAAAAGTAGTCATACAAACTTTAAAGGGAGCTCATTGGATTGGAAATCAGAAGTTTTAGTGCAGTTTTTTAAGAGTCAAAGTAATCGAAGGACAAGTACCCCCGACCAAGACACGTAATATTTTTCCGACATTAATCTAATAGAAATTTAGAGATGCCATTTTATTGAAAATAGTTCAAAGGTCATACAACAAAACTTTTGGGTTTGAAACAAAACCCAGAGTCCTTTTTAAGACTCAAAAGTGATTTGAGAGCAACCATCCTCCCCACTTCCCAGGTCCATAATTTCTCCAAGCCCATCCAATCAAAATTTTGAGAGAGCAATTTCGTTTTGCATAGTTAAAGGATCTGGAAATTGTGTCTTTGAGGATGACAACCCCCTACAGCCCTCAGGGCAATGTCTGTAAATTATGCTCTGGGGGTATATAAGGTTTTTTATAGAAAGGGTGGTCATATATACTTGGGAGGGTGCTCGTTGCATTGGTAATCATAAATTCTAGTGCCCTTTTTAAGATTCAAAGATCAGAGGGCAGCTATCCCCCACGCGCCTTGTTTTCCCGAAATATATCCAATAGAAATTTTGAAAAAGCCATTTTATTGAAAATAGTCCAAAGATTATACAGACTAACAATGCTTTTGAGGTTGATCCAAACCATCAGCCTGGGGGGAAAGGAAGCTATGCCCCGGGGCATTTAAGATTTAATGGAAGAGATGGTGGTGTAAACTTTAGAAGTGGCTGGTTAAAAATTAAAAGTTCTAGTTCCTTTTTAAGAGTCGAAGTGATGGAGGGGAACTTGTCCCCCGCCAATACCCCTCTTTTCACTAAATACATCTGATTAAAACTGTGAGATAGCCATTTTGTTCAAAAAAGTCCAAAGAATATATAAGCATTTCCTCCAGTGTTAGCACAAGCCCCTAGGGCCCTGGGGTAAGGGTTTAAGTCATGCCCTAGGGGCATGTAAGTTTTTTATGGAATTATATAAACTTTAGATGGGGCTCATTTGATTAGAACTCAGATTTACAGGTGCACTTTTTAAGAGCCAAAAGTGATTTGAGAGTAATCAGCCCCCCCCCTGTCTCACGCCCATCATTTCCCAAAGCAAATATCCAAACTAAGTTTTGAAACATCTAATTTTTCAGCATTGTTGAAAGGTCCAGTAATTATGCGTTTGCGCCAGAACATAATTTGCACTTTACTACAAAAAAAAAAACAAATGGATTATTCCTTGAAATCTTAATAATTGTTGATTTATTGAAGTTATTAAAGAGAAAACATTTAATTTTTTTTCAAAAAAGTACAAACTATGCTTTGATCTTTAGAAGACATAGGGGCTTTGAGCCCAGCTCATGTTAATTTCTGCTCGTTTTGAGTTTGACTCAGTTATTTACAGTAATTTATATTCATTTTGGGTTTCATTTATTTTTTAAGGCTGATTCGTGGTAGTTTCACGCTTGGTAGATTATTTGATTCTATTTTTGCTCTTTTTTGGTTTAATGGAGTTCTTTACTTTTCTTACAAAAATTCGTAGGAAAGGGTCTTTTAATTAATATAGAGAAAACAAAGAGTGACTTAGCAGGCTAGCTTCTGGTACCCACCGTATGACGTCAAACGATTGTAACACTGTTGGACTTCACATGCATAGCCTGTTATTACATACAATGTATTGCGGTAATATGAAAAAAAAACACTAGTAACCCGACCATTCAAAGTGGCATAATTTCGTCAAAATCCGAGGGGGGGGGAGGTGGAGCCAATTTTCCCAAGTCAAGTGAAAATGACATTGGAAAAATGAAAAATTATCCAAATTATACCATAAAGGCAAAGGTAAACTAAAGAAAACTTATCTGTATCTGCTGATACTTGAATTATGTAGGCCTATTTAATTTTTGACAAGATTTTGCCCCGATCACACACAAGTTTTTGATAAAAATGGAATAAATAAAAGAAAAAAAATACATAAATGGGAAAAGCTGGTGAATTTAATCATGGTTAATCAACTTGCGAAACAAACTTATTAGTATATTTTTATTACGTGTATGAGGGGGTTCTCCCCCTTGTCAATACCTCTCACTCTTTACACTAAAGCTTGAATTTCGTCCCAATTCCTTAAGAATGACCCCTGAATCACAAAGACCGTAGAATAAATGGTTGAAATTACTAAAAATACTTTAGCGTAAATAGTGAGGCATTGTGGAGGATATGAACACCCTTATATACGTAATAGTTTCTGTTCGTTTTAAGTTCTAATGCTGCTCCTTACTTCCAGCTGGAAAAAACTGATTTTATTCATTTTCTAATTATTTTTTTAAATAATGCTAGAAAATCCTGCAACCCCTTCATAAAAATTTTCTCTCCTCATGATAAATTCCTCCATGGAAAGATCTTCCCACGTAACCCCCCACATCCCTTTAAGGTGAAAAGTACCTGAAAACATCTGTACATGTCCCAATAGCCATTATTATATGTAAAGAATGGTCAAAGTTTGTAACTTGCAGCCCCTCCCCAGGGGACTGTGGGGGATTAAGTCGTCCCGAAAGACATAATTATCAGGTTTTCCGACTATGTTGAACAAAATGGCTATCTCAAAATTTTGATCCGGATACTTTGGGAAAAAATGAGCGTGGGAGGGGGTCTATGTACCCTCCAATTTTTTGGTCACTTAAAAAGGGCACTAGAACTTTAATTTCCGTTAGAACAGGTCCTCTCCCGACATTTTAGTACCACGGGGTCGATAGGGTCGCCCCTGAAAAAAAATAGTGATCTGTCTTCAGGGAAAAAATACAAAATTCCACTTTTTGTAAATAGGAGCTTGAAACCTCTACTTCTACGATGGTGTGATTTTCGTTAAGATTCTATGACTTTTAGAGAGCGTTTCCCCCTATTTTCTAGAATAAGGCAAATTTTCTCAGGATCGTAACTTTTGATGGGTAAAACTAAACTTGATGAAACTTATATATTTAGAATCAGCATAAAAATGCAATTCTTTTGCTTTAACTATTGGTGTCAAAATTCCATTTTTTAGAGTTTCGGTTACTATTGAGCCGGGTCGCTCCTTACCACAGTTCGTTCCCACGAACTGTTTGATAGCCGGAGTATTACTAGTACTAACATTTATTGGGGCAACGTACCCCTCAACGTGCCTTGAAAGTTTCAACCTAATAATCTTAGTCGTTCTTGAGATACTGCTGATACGGCCTTTTGACAATCTGAATACACATTATGTGTTTCATGATTCAACATACCCAACAGCAGTAGTAGTAGAATTAGTAGTAGAACACGTTTGGTACCTTTTGGTTGGTTCAACATCCCTTTCAACTAGCACCAAAAGTTTCAACTTCATTTTCTAAGCTGTTATAGCCTGCATCAGTATAGTGTGTTTCAGTTTAGCTCAACATCCTGCTCGAGATTCCCTGAAATTTTCATTGTAATACTCTTAGATTCAGTAGTATTAGTTGTAACCGTCGTGGTAGTACTATCTTTCTTATTCAGTTTCTTTTTTTTTCTGTGGTATTTGGTCCGCTATCAAGTATCTTGGATTTAACTCCTTTCCTCTTCCTTTTCATTTTCTAGAAAATAAATCTGTTACATTGTCTCACATAATTTTTCTTTTCTGACTATCTTTTTTTAATATTAGCTTCCTTTTCTCCTTTCCGTTTTTCTTGCTGCTTCTGTCGTACTTTAGTTCTTATGAGCTCTTGATATTCAGCGTAGGCTACTTTCAGTTCACAGAAGGTCAGCATAGGTAATATTGTATGTAATTTTTCAACAACTTTGCCCAAGGGTGTGTTCAAGCAAATTTTTAACGTCTTAAATAACTGGAACACAGCTTCTTTCTGAATGGTAGCTATATACTCTTCCGCCAAAATTCGCTCAACTTGAATAGTCACCCAATCTGCTGTTCGTTCTGGAATCAACGCTGGTATTTCCCTAGGATGAGTTCCTTCACGTAGCATCCATTTTATACTTTGCTCTTCGTTCTTTGTTATTGTAGCAGAGAGCAGCTTCGGCTGACAATAAAATTGCCAAAAACTAATCCACTCGGGTAATTCTACCTCGTTGTAAGTCTCTTCATTTATCTTCTGCAGTTTCTCTCTCACATTTGTTAGCACCTGTTCCCAACCAGCTTGATACCAACCAAAGCTGCCGAAGTCTGTTGTACACAACCATTCGCGTTTTTTACTAAGCATAGTTTCTAGTTCCGCCTTCACATTCGACTCACTATCGGTCCAATTACACCCTTGTGATACAGCTATCTTGCGCTGCTTTAATGAGTATTTGTAAATCTCATCTGCCAATATATTTACAACAATTTCGTTTCCCCATGGAATCGCTTGCTTAACTTCTGTTAATTCAGCCATTTGTAGATATTATCTTATTAATATAACAATGCTACTCTCAATATTCAGGATTTTTTCCTTGTACTTCTGTTCTTTACTAAAATATCATTTGTTTGTATTTGAATATTATCGATCGTATCACAATAAAATAAGTGTGTAAGAATTAATAGGAAGTTTTTTTTGCATTTGCTGGAATATGAAAAAACTGAAAGTTAAAACATAGAAATATAATAAAACAATAGTTGGTGTTTTTTTTTATGACGTTACAATATTAATCGGAAATAACACTATTGCCATCAGTGATTGGTCTAGTGGTATTTTAATGAAATAACAAGGCTAAAGAAGCTGTTTAAAAGACTCATTGGAAAGGATATTGCAATATTTAGTGCCTTTTGTAAGTTTTTGACAAAAAAATGCACCTTCATAAACAAGATGATGTTCCATACATTTTTTTGAGAAGATAATATAACACGCATCTTTTGGAAATTTGCCTTTCTGGAATATGACATCATATTTGAGTAACTGCTACCTGATTCCGCGGGGTTCATTCTTTATTATAGATACTTGGTTGCAGATACCGCTTCAGCCACAACTAAAAAAAAAAAATAGTGTGACTGGGTCAACGTAAGGATTGACATCACAAGAATAAACCAATGGAAATACAGTGCGCGTTATAGCATGGGAGTATAGGATGGTGATATTTCTTTTCCTCTTCGGTTAATAAGAGAGTGACATAGATGATTCAATATCTGCAAAGTCTATCCTAGTCTGAAACAATTACGAGGGTCCCAACTCTTTTTCATCAATTCCGCAGAAAAAGATTACAACTATTTGACACATTTTGGAAGAATAAGATTATTTATAATACAGAAATATTCATATTAGTTTACTGAAGTCTATTTCAGATGAGCAATAATAATTCAACCTGTAAAAAAAAGAAAAAAAAAGAAATAAGAATAGAAGAAAGAAATTCGAGTAACATTAATTTGACAAAAGAATTACCGGACTAACGAATACCTTACCTTTTTCTCTTGTTTATGCGGTTAATATTTAAACACTGTCTTGTGGATATTTAATCTTGTTTTGATCATTCTATTTCATATCTCTTTTTTAAAGAGCTTTATTAGTTTGTAAGATTGTTAAGTTTTCTAATCGTTTTTTTTTATTATGGTTGTAATTATTATTTTTCGAATTTTTGCTGGTTTTTTCTTCTTTTTTGTATGTACTGTATTTTGGGTTATATATGTAATTCAGTTTTACTTCATGGTTAATTTGCTGTAATAAATTGGCAATACGCATTCCTGGAATGTGCTTATAGCCAGGGAGAAATATTGAGCCAGGGAAAAAACAGGACAGAAATACTGATATTTATGGTTTTGGGTAATAAGAAAGCAGCAGAGGGTTTGAGAATGCAGTCTGATAAAATGGATCTGATAAAATGGATGAAAGGAAATATGAGCAACTCAATTTTTTTTCAAAATTGTTTTTATCTTTTGCCGTTCAATTTGTAATCTTTACAAATCAACAAAAAAGATTACATAATTTATACCGTTTTGGAAGTAATCCTGATTCGTCTTGAAAGATTAGGCGGGAAATTCTAAATTCTACAAAATCATTGATCTAGAAATACTCTTACCTTTTTTGTTTTTCAACTATTGGTGAAGAAGTGGAGTGACTCAATTTTTAGCTTTAAGCATAGGCATCTATCCAGCAGGAATGTGCCTGTCCTGCCAGACAACCTTAACTTAGCTGAAAAGATAAATTCCGTCAAAGCCTCGTGATGCAGTGGGTTTGGCATCAGCTCTCAGATTGGTAATACGGGACCCAGAGCAATATGGCCAGATGGGGCATATTTGCGCCATTTTGGCGCTTTTTTGAGTTGTTTGGGCATTAATTTTTCAAATCAGTTAGATTTTTGCGGGATTGTAAATCGTTCACTTGGACCATTTTCGCATTTATTGTGACGCAACTTTCAAAAAAACATCTGGCAACACATAAATGATGATGTTCAGAAAATTACACAGAAGCTTTAAATATGACCTGGAATGCTTTTTACGAAAAGGCAGAGATCTCAATAGCGAAATATGGATGCTCAACCGAACGAATGAGCAATAGCTGATGATGACGTAGTAGAGAAGAATTATGTAGAAGCTTTACTTTAGAATATGACCTGGAATGCTTTTTATGAAAAGGCAGAGATCTCAAAAGGGAAGTAAGGGTGATCAACCGAACGACTGAGCAACAACTGACGATGATGCTGTAGAGAAGAATTACTTGGAAGCTTTAAAATATGACCTGGAATCCTTTTTACGAAAAGGCAGAGATCTCAACAGCGAAGTAAGGATGCTCGACCGAATGACTGAGCAATAACTGATGATGACAATGTATAGAAGAATTACGTAGAAGCTTTAAGATATGACCTGAAATTAAATGCTTTAATTTCTTCTACTACATTATTCCTTAACTACTTAAACCAAAACACAGCCATATTTTGCTGTTTGTAGCTCATATAGCCCACTTTTCAGTTGGGATACAATCCAAACCGAGATTGAAAAGCATTCTTAAAAAATACTGAAGATCTTGAAGTACAAAGGAAATCAAAATAAATATAAAAAATAGGTAATTGTGTTATATTTTAAACACTCGAGAATTTGGATCTACATATCAGACAATAAACAGTTTATACATATCAGTATACCACTCAGTATCTACTACTACTACTACTACTAATAACTCACTGCAGCACCAAGCCGCCTGAGGCCAACACAGCTACGCACGCTCCTCCTCCAACCTAATCTATTTAATGCCTCCCTCTTTACACCATCCCAGGAAGTTCCCATTTCCTTTAAATCCTTATTTATGACATCCTCCCAACCCAGACAAGGACGACCTGCTTTCCGTGTAGCCCCAGACGGTTGGCCAAAAAGGACAATCTTCGGTAATCTGTCATCCTTCATCCGTAGAACGTGGCCTAGCCATCTCAACCTTTCTTTCATTATAGCCCCAGAAAGCGGGATTGAACCACACTTTTCGTACAACCTACTGTTTGAAATACGGTCAGTCAGCCGGGTACCCAGAACAATCCGTAGGCAATTTCTCTGGAAAACATCTAGTAAATTTTCATCTGCTTTTCGGAGTGTCCATGCTTCAGAGCCATATTTGACCACTGTCATCACTGTAGCTTCCAATATTCTAATCTTGGTTTGTAGGCTTATCTTTCTATTCTTCCAAACTTTTTTTAACTGTGAAAAAACACCCTGAGCTTTAGCTATTCTACTTTTAACATCTTCACTGCTCCCACCATCTTTACTAATAATACTACCAAGGTAACTGAAGCTCCCAACCTGATCAATCTTTTCGTTACCTAAGGTCACCTGTTCATCTTCACTTATTCCTAACCTTAGTGACTTAGTCTTCTTAACATTAATTTTCAAGCCTATTTTAGCACCCTGAACTCGTAAAACCTCTAAAAATTCATTCATTTTGCTCACACTTTCATCTAATATGCTTAAATCATCAGCATAATCTAAGTCCAGGAGCGTTCTTCCTCCCCATTTGATTCCATGGTCTCCAATTGCCTTTCCTGTGCTCCTTAAGACGAAGTCCATCAAAATGATCCATATAAAGGGGGATAGAACACAACCCTGCTTAACTCCTGATTTAATGCAAAACCAGTTGCTAACCTCATTTCCTACCTTAACCGCAGCAGTATTATTCTCGTACATAGCGCAAATCACTTTAATGTATTTTTCTGGTATACCATATAACGATAAGACCTTTGTTAACGCTGTTCTATCAACAGAATCGAAAGCTTGCTCATAATCGATAAAACTAAGGACCAAAGGTGTTTGACAACGAAGGGACTTCTCAATTATTAACCTAAGAGTGAAAACATGGTCGACACATCCTCTACCTTTTCTAAAACCGCATTGTTCTTCCCTTAAAACTTTGTCTACAGCATGTCTCAGTCTAAAAAGTATCATATTACTCAGTAATTTGCTACCTACAGAGACCAGACTAATGCCTCGATAATTCCGACATTCACTCTTGTCACCTTTCTTATACAGTGGTTTAATTAAGGTTTTCCTAAAATCATTGGGTACTTCCCCTTTTTCAAAAATCATGTTCATAATCTTCAGTAGCTTATTCCTAACCTCAGAGCCACCATATTTAAGGAACTCATTAATCATACTATCAGCACCTGGGGCCTTATTATTTTTTAATCCTTCTAGTACTGTCGCTAATTCTTCCTCACTAAACAAATCTTCCTTCACATACAAGGTATCACAAACTTTTTCATTTTCATCTATATCTTTTCCTGCAACTGTATCTCGGTTTAGCACATTCTCAAAATGTTCCACCCATCTTTCTTTAACTTTTTCCTTATCACTAATTGTGACCCCATTTCTATCTTTAACTGGGACTAGTCCGGATCGGCTACTCCCTTTCAATTTATTAACATGCCAGTATAATATTTTACTATTATGCCGTCTAGCCGCATCTTCCAGATCCTCAGCAATTTTATCCATCGCCTCCATTTCACATCTCCTTAGTTCATATTTTAATGCTTTCTCCACTTTCTTTACATTCCTTTTGTTTTCATACGACCTATCGCTCAGATAATTCTTATACAAACCCCTTCTACTCTCTATTAAACCTAAAGCTTTTTCACTAATATTCCTAGTTGCTGTCTTAGCACTCTTCCCTAGGACACCATCAGCAACTTCACAAATTGTTTTTCTGAAATTATTCCATCCATCTTCCACATTGTCAAATTTTAAACCCTCAAGTTTAGTACTCAACTGTTCCTGGAATTTTTTTCTCAAATTTTCATCCTGAAGTCTACCAACATCATAACTTCCCGGGAGGGAGTTACTCTTCCGAAATTTCAGCTTTAAATTAACCTTAGACACTACTAGATGGTGATCTTTACTTTTAACATCAATAACAGCACTCCTATACACCCTAGTATCTTGTATTGATCCTGCTAGTCTTCTGTTTACAATAACATAATCAATAAGGTTTGCTGTCTTACCATCACGTGAATACCATGTCAACTTATGGGCCATTTTGTGACCAAACACCGTATTGGTTATAACTAGGTTGTTATACCTACAAAATTGCAAAAGCCTATAGCCATTACTGTTTTCTTTTCCTACACCAAAATTACCTAGGCTAGGATACCATCTATCCCTATTTCTACCAACCTGGGCATTAAAATCTCCTAGCAAAAACACCATATTTCTACCTGGTACCCTGTCTATTTGCTCCTGTAACTGTAAGTAAAATTCATCTGAGTCACTAGTATCTCCATCAGTTGGTTCAATGGGGGCATATACTACTATAACTGATACCCTAAACTTTTTAGTCATAAAATGAGCAATTAGTATTCTATTATTAATACCTTCCCAGCCTAAACAAGACTTAGCAGCTTCCTTATTCATCATGAGCCCTACTCCCTGTCTATGTACCCCATCCTTCCTTCCTGAGTAAACAAATTCTATGTCATCTAATTTCATGCTTCCTACCCCTGGGATATGAGTTTCTGAAACTCCTAATAAATCCAGTTCAAACCGTCTGAATTCGTCAGTCAAAATGTCGATGCAATAGTCATTTTTTAACGTCGTAACATTCCAAGTTCCAATTTTCATGTTCTTTAAATCTTTGAAATTATTTTGGCCTCAAGAAAAGCAGTGATCCCGGATACCAGTGCAGGATGGGGACCAACATATCTTCTCAAGTCTACACCGAAGCGCTTAAGCCGGCTTAGAACCGGACAGCAAGAAGTCCCTGGGACCTCCAGTAAGTTGGAGGCTTTGTGCAATCCTGGGCCCATCTTGGTCACAACATGGTTTTCAGCACTTGGCGATGCTCTTCTATCAACAAGAGTCGAAATCCTGCACAGACAGTCCCAAGCCTATTACCTCCGACTCATTATATATTCATGCCTACAAATATTATGCTACTACGGGGAGGCAGCCCATAGTAGATAAATCAGCTAGGAAGAGGTTTTTCAGCCCGAAAACGCCCATCAAAACAAACCAAGCCCAGAAAATTATCCAATAATCAGAATCCCGTACGAGTGCTGTGTTGTTTACTAGGCTATAATTTCCTCGAGGGGCGCCACTCCTCAAGTGGGAAAAATTGACCGCAAGTTTCCCAGTCTTGCAGGTACCCCGAAAGGGTCGAGGCAGCCCTTTACAGAGGCCGTTGTCCATAAATCTGGATCTTACGCCCTGCCGCAGTTGTCCTCCTATAGAGGATCCTCCCACGATGGTGTTCTGCTTCACCATGCAATTTAACCCATTACTGGGAGAAGGTTTGTAACTCATCTGACGCGTGAACACGGCAGTTGGCCCTGCTGAGTGTACATTTGAGGGGCCTTCTTCCTCCTCCACCTGAAATTATGACCCCCAGGGGAGGGTTTCCCAGTTTCTATTATGGGCCCCACTGGGACAAGGTCCTACTTGGCCTAAGCCTCTTATGGAGCTACTCTACCTATCTATAGGGCTTACATATATACACATACATACACATATACTCACTAACGTGCAAATATATACCCTGAATTAGTATAGGCTAGGTCTGTATATGGTGAATATTAATTTCCTTTCTGATGCAAATGCACAATAACTTTAGATTCAGGATGCAATTCTGGCTATAGAGATAAGTATTTTTCTTACTTGAAGTGTATGTGCAGAATTAGAAATTCTGCTGGTACTACAAAAGTAGACCTAAGTAGCCAATTTAGCCTGTCTGAAACATCTCACAAGCCAACACCTTATAAAAAACACCTTTGATAATTTAAATGAATAAGAAAACTTATTAGAAATTCTGCTGATACTGCAAAAGTAGACCCAAGTAGCCAATTTAGCCTGTTTGAAACATCTCACAAGCCAACATCCTATAGAAAACACCTTTGAGAATTTAAATGAAGAAGAAAACTTATTAGAGACTCTGCTAATACTGCAAAAGTAGACCTAAGTATCCAATTTAGCCTGTTTGAAACATCTCACAAGCCATCACCCTATAGAAAACACCTTTGACAATTTAAATGAATAAGAAAACTAGTTAAAAACTCTGCTAATACTGCAAAAGTAGACCTAAGTAGCCAATTTAGCCTGTTTGAAGCATCTCACAAGCCGACACCCTATAGAAAAACACCTTTGACAATTTAAATGAATAAGAAAACTAGTTAAAAACTCTGCTAATACTGCAAAAGTAGACCTAAGTATCCAATTTAGCCTGTTTGAAACATCTCACAAGCCAACACCCTATATGTTTTGTATTTCTTTGCTGCAGGTTTCTTGACCTGTCAAAAGAATTTGCCCGACCTGATTCAAAGTTACTATTGCTGAGCAAATTAGTGTTATAAACTAAATTAACTATAAATTTATTTTGTTTATTTATTTTATTTATAAACTAATTAAATTCTATTTAATTTATAAACTAAATATGTTAACTTAGCACTGCAATCTACCACCTGCAGTCTCAACTGATGCTAGAGGTGCCAGTGAGACTTTTGAAATAGCACCAATCAAGTTCCTTTTCTCATAATTTGTCTAACCCGTGGTTCCCACTGCTGCGATTTCGCGCAAAATCCTGCGACAAATGACACAAGTGTGACGAACGACGCAAAACCATCCGTTTTGCTGCAATGTCGGATACGTTGGATAATTTCAACTCTTACGACAAATCGCATGTGTTGTGCACAGATAAAGTGCAATAGCCTTTTTCTGAATTTGGCTTAACACTCTCACTGCTTCTATAAAACCAGTGGGGTCCACAAGTTTTTCTGGATGACAACTTGTTTGATAGGTGGTAATTCCAGGGACTGGTGGCCCATCCTTCTACTAACACTCTCATTTGGCTTAACACTCATTGCTCCTCACTTAACACTCATTGCTTCTGTAAAACCAGTGGGGTCCACAAGTTTTTCTGGATGACCACTTGTTTGATAGGTGGTAATTCCAGGGACCGGTGGCCCATCCTTCTACTAACACTCTCATTTGGCTTAACACTCATCGCTCCTCACTTAACACTCATTGCTTCTGTAAAACCAGTGGGGTCCACAAGTTTTTCTGGATGACCACTTGTTTGATAGGTGGTAATTCCAGGGACTGGTGGCCCATCCTTCTAATAACACTATCATTTGGCTTAACACTCATTGCTCCTCACTTAACACTCATTGCTTCTGTAAAACCAGTGGGGTCCACAAGTTTTTCTGAATGACCACTTATTTGATGGTGGTAATTCCAGGGACTGATGGCCCACCCTTTTGCTAACACTCTCATTTGGCTTAACACTCATTGCTCCTCACTTAACACTCATTGCTTATGTAAAACCAGTGGAGTCCACAAGTTTTTCTGGATGACCACTTGTTTGATAGGTGGTAATTCCAGGGACTGGTGGCCCATCCTTCTACTAACACTCTCATTTGGTTTAACACTAATTGCTCCTCACTTAACACTCATTGCTTCTGTAAAACCAGTGGGGTCCACAAGTTTTTCTGAATGACCACTTATTTGATGGTGGTAATTCCAGGGACTGATAGCCCGCCCTTCTGCTAACACTCTCATTTGGCTTAACACTCATTGCTCCTCACTTAACACTCATTGTTTCTGTAAAACCAGTGGGGTCCACAAGTTTTTCTGGATGACCTCTTGTTTGATAGGTGGTAATTCCAGGGACTGGTGGCCCATCCTTCTACTAACACTCTCATTTGGCTTAACACTCATTGCTCCTCACTTAACACTCATTGCTTCTGTAAAACCAGTGGGGTCCACAAGTTTTTCTGGATGACCACTTATTTGATGGTGGTAATTCCAGGGACTGATGGCCCATCCTTCTACTAACACTCTCATTTGGCTTAACACTCATTGCTCCTCACTTAACAATCATTGCTTCTGTAAAACCAGTGGTGTCCACAAGTTTTTCTGGATGACCACTTGTTTGATAGGTGGTAATTCCAGGGACTGGTGGCCCATCCTTCTACCAACACTCTCATTTGGCTTAACACTCATTGCTCCTCACTTAACACTCATTGCTTCTGTAAAACCAGTGGGGTCCACAAGTTTTTCTGGATGACCACTTGTTTGATAGGTGGTAATTCCAGGGACTGGTGGCCCATCCTTCTACTAACACTCTCATTTGGCTTAACACTCATTGCTCCTCACTTAACACTCATTGCTTCTGTAAAACCAGTGGGGTCCACAAGTTTTTCTGGATGACCACTTATTTGATGGTGGTAATTCCAGGGACTGATGGCCCATCCTTCTGCTAACACTCTCATTTGGCTTAACACTCTCATTGCTTCAGTTTGGGAACCTGATCTGAATTCTTCTCGAGTTTGTCGCAGCGACGCAAAAGTCTGCGTTTCTTTGTGAACCTCCATCCGATTCTGTCGTACGTCTGTTCTGCCGAAATCGTATCGGGATTGACGCAGAAGTGGGAACCAGGGGTAAGGTAAATAGGTCGTCTATAATGAAAGATCTCGAAGTCAATTTTCCAGCGTTTTTTAAACGAACCCAATACGAGAACTATCAACCCTACAACATCGACTGGTGACATATGAGAAACCCCTTCGATATGATAAACCCATTTTGATCTGTCAAATATATAGTTGGAATATATTTTTCCGGTTATAAGATACTTTCCGTGCTGAACCAAAATAGCGTTCGGCTCTATATATATTTTTATCATTTCAGCATCAATTTATCATCTTATTTTCACATCTGGCACCTGATGGCTGTGAGGCACAATACATTATCACTGAATGTTCCTTTTTTCTTAACAAAAACTGGACTAACATGACTTATCGTCAACTGCCAGGTTCACTTCGCCGCTGCGCTGCCCGCTCCCAAAAAAGCGACTTTAAAACAACACAGGAAATCCGTGGCCACTGATAGACTGTCTCCGAAAAATGGACCTCTCCGAAAAATGGCAACTAAGAGAAACCCCCCTCCCCCCCCCACCCCCGGCTCATCAGTTGTGATCCGAGTGTCATCACTTTCCGGTTACAAGATACCGTGCTTGGTTCCGTGCTGAATCAAGATAGCGCTCGGCTCTATATATTTTTATCATTTCAGCCTCAATTTATCATCTTATTTCCACATCTGGCACCAGATGGCTGTGAGGCGCAATAAATTATCACAGCACCAGATGGCTGTGACCAGGACCGGATTTAAAGCTTCGGTGCTCCTTGGTCCAAGCGTTTTTGCCGCTCCGTTTTGCGAATTTTTTGGGGAGATCCCCGCAAATTTGGGCATAGTGAAAGTGCTTTACAGATTACAACGGATGAGCCAAAGGTAATGAAGGAAAGAGGCGACTCCCAGATGCCACTTCTCGGAGAAATCTGACAGCCTACAAGTGGCCACGGAATTCCCGCGCCGTTTTGTTCCAAAATCACTCCTCTGCGAACAGTCAGCGCAGCGGCGGTGTGAACCTCCGACGACAAATCATATCAGTCCAGCTCTTATTTTAAAAAAACACTCAGTGATAACTTATTGCGCCTCTAGGCCCAGGCTTATTGGTAAATCAAGGCCTGGCTATGACAGTTCTTGAAATAGACTACAGACGAGCGTCATTTATTTATTTCATATAAATATAAATTGGCTATCTAGAATAGAAATTCTACAAGTTCATTTTACAAGCGGTTGTATTTTGACCAACCAAATATGACTACAACCAGCCCTGGTCAAACAATTGGTGTAGTTTAAAAACGATATAGAATCATTCTGGTACAAAAGAAGAAAACAATGTACAATCACAGGTCATATTGAAATTTTATGTTCAGTGGGTTATCAAATTAACTTTTTATTTTCTTATTACAATTTGATTTTGAAAGGCCAAATAAGCAAGGACTAAAGGATACTTTCAATAAAACTGGGAAAAAATTATTCTACTAACCGTGAAAATAGACAAGCAAAAATAGCTAGTTAAATTTGACAATGATTTCGTTTGTAAAAATTCTAAAACTTCAAAGGAGAGCTATGCTTTCTTAAGTTGTTTGCAGCCAAACGTTTTTAGCTTATTTTTTGTTAATTTTTACTCTCTTTTCTCTATTTAAAATGAGGGTCCCACTACTACCAAGCTGTTTGACTGTTTAACTGCTTTATCTAAAAAATTTAAGACAATAAAACAAATTCATGCCCAATGGAGTATGCAGCTCATAAAGCTGGACAAAGGCAAATAGTAATCTCCTCATAATAATGATGAAAACAACAAGAAACTGGCTAATGAAAAAATAAACAATAAAACATGAAGAGCAAAAGAAATGCTTAGTAAGTGGGGCAAGGGAGGTCATATCAACATGGGTGCACCACAAAAACAAAAACAATGTATATTCGTCTCTATGTTCCATAAATAGGCAATCTTTAGTATTTCCTTCCTCAACTTCCGTTAAGATTACCGTGATGACTCAACTGGAAACCAATCTTTCAACTTGCATTTATTTGTAGTAAACAGTAATTGGTACCTAAGTGAAAACCTAGACCTTTCAGAACTAACAAAAGAAATTCAATATATGCTAGTACACGTAGGAGCTGAAGGAGGTTGTAGAATTAGCAAAGATTTGTCGTTAAAATAACTACCAAAATTTTGTATTTCAAAATATCATGTCAAAACATTAAATTCTCTGCTAGGTTCCAAACCTAATAAAATCAAGAAACAAAACAACCTTTCAGTTTTTGATGCGTTTTTGAATTTGCGTTTCTGGTCGATTTGCAAAATCTCAGAAAATTCTCAGTTCCTTTTTTTTGACGAATCTGCAGCAGTTTTATGTGCGTCCAAAAATTGTTAAGATAAATAACTGAACAATAATCCAAATAAGAAGCAATTGATGAATGGTAAATTGTTTTTAAAATCAAAAACGGAGAAAAAAAATGAAAAGGATGCATGTGTCTAAAATCTTGTGAGAGTTTAATTATTAAGAAATCCATATGCTTTTTAATTGACCTAAGGGGGTCAAGAAAAACATTGGATGTAAATAACCTCCACTGATTTTATGCTCCCAACTTGAAGCTCTTAACAAAAGATTTTTTGAAAAAAGCATTATGAACTACTAAAGACCATAAATTTAATTTCAAATATTTGCTACTAAATAATTGGAAACAAAAAGAATCCGACGCATCTCTCTCAGACATTGGTAAAAATCTAATTCAACTATTTCAGACTCTAATATACCACTGGTGAGCTGGTACTATTGTCTGTTTCTGGCTGAATCTTGATAAATTCTCACTTCATATGTCTTTAAATCTAATAGAAATACGATTCGTGTCTCTAAGACATTGATAAAAGCCTAGTTCACCTATATCAGGCTCTGGTATACCATTTGTGAGCTGGTACTAGCGACTGTGTCTGACTAAACCTTGACAAATTCCCACTTAATATGTCTCTAATTCTAAACAGAATCCGATTCATCTCTCTCACACTTTATTAAAAACATAATTCACCTATTTCAGACTCTAGTATACCACTTGTGAGCTGGTAATAGTGCTTGTGTCTGACTGAATCTTGAACCCAATTCATATATCTCCAACTTTAAAAAGAATAAGATTTTTATCTTATTCTTTTAAATTTTAGACAATTCAATCCCGGTGAAAATTTAGCTAGGATAATTACCCTGAACAACTCCACGCGCGGAATATTCATTATATTATTTTTCTATTAAATACTAGCTGTTGGGGTGGCGCTTCGCGCCACCCCAACACCTAGTTGGTGGGGGCGCTTCGCGCCCCCCCCCCCCCAAGCCCCCCCGCGCGCGTAAGTCGTTACGCGCCATATTAGTTACGCGCCATTGTAGTTGTGTCCCTATGTCCCACCTGTGAATATAGATATATATATATATATATATATATATATATATATATATATATATATATATATATATATATATATATATATATATATATATATATATATATATATATATATATATATATATATATATATATATATATATATATATATATATATATATATATATATATATATATATATATATATATATATATGTTTTTAACTACGTAAAACTTGCGAATATACAACATTCTTTGCTGTCCCATTGTCTGTGCATATAAATAGATTGTCAGGTTTACCGACTCTTGAACATGCAACATATAATGGTCCATGGGAAAACAATCCGTATTCAGATCTATACCTCATGATTCTAATGATTGCCCTTGAGCTTTGTTGATGGTGATTGCTAATCGACCATTCCCTGAGTCGCCATCGTCATTTATATATCCCCCTGTGCACCCCGGCGTCCCCTTTGTAGTTATGTCCCTGTGTCCCGGTCGTCATTTATATTCCCTGTGTCCCGGTCGTCATTTGTGTCCCGGTGTTCCAGTCTGTGATTTCTCTTTGAGTGTCCCGGGCGTCATTTATATTCCTTGTGTCCCGGTGTCCCGGTCGTCATTTATATCCCCCTGTGCCCCCCGGCGTCCCCATTGTAGTTGTGTCCCTGTGTCCCGGTCGTCATTTATATTCCCTGTGTCCCGGTCGTCATTTGTATCCCGGTGTCCCGGTCTGTATATACATTCGTTTTTTAGTTTTGTTTTTCTCCTTTATTTTTTTCCTTTTTTCTTTTTTTTCTTTTTTAGTTTATTTAGATTTTTAGATTTTTTAGTTTTTTTATTAGTTTTTAGTTTTTTTGTAGTTTTTACCATTTTTTTAGTTTTTTTAGTTTTTTTTTTTTACTTATGTCCTGGTCGTCATTTATACTCCCTGTGTCCCGGTCGTCATTTGTGTCTCGGTGCTTTGTTGATTGCTAATTTATATTATATTTATATTTATATTTTTTATATTTATTAATATTTTTTTAGTTTTCTTTTTCTCTTATTTTTCAGTTTTTTCCTTTTTTTTAGTTTTTTCTTTTTTAGTTTTTAGTTTTTTTTGTTTTTTACCTTTTTTTAGTTTTTTTAGTTTTTTTAGTTTTTTAGCTTTTTTAGTTTTTTTATTAGTTTTTAGTTTTTTTTTAGTTTTTGCCTTTTTTTAGTTTTTTCAGTTTTTTTTAGTTTTTAGTTTTTTACCTTTTTTTAATTTTTTTTAGTTTTTTAGCTTTTTTAGTTTTTTTTCTTTTTAGTTTTTTTTGTAGTTTTTACCTTTTTTAGTTTTTTTTTTCTTTTGTATTAGTGTGAAATAATTCAGACGTCATATGCGGACAAACACGACGTCACTCGACAGACAGACAGACAGACATAACCCACAAACAACTTATTTTTATATATATTTATTCATATTTTTTTAGTTTTCTTTTTCTCTTTTATTTTTCAGTTTTTTCCTTTTTTTTAGTTTTTTTCTTTTTTAGTTTTTAGTTTTTTTTAGTTTTTTACCTTTTTTAGTTTTTTTTTAGTTTTTTTAGTTTTTTAGCTTTTTTAGTTTTTTTATTAGTTTTTATTTTTTTTGTAGTTTTTGCCTTTTTTTATTTTTTTCAGTTTTTTTTTAGTTATTAGATTTTTAACTTTTTTTAGTTTTTTTTAGTTTTTTAGCTTTTTTAGTTTTTTTTTCTTTTTAGTTTTTTTGTAGTTTTTACCTTTTTTAGTTTTTTTCTTCTTTTGTATTAGTGTGAAATAATTCAGACGTCATATGCGGACAAACATGACGTCACCTGATCCACACACAGATCCACACACAGACAACTTATTTTTATATATATATTTTATATATATTTATTCATATTTTTTAGTTTTCTTTTTCTCTTTTATTTTTCAGTTTTTTCCTTTTTTTAGTTTTTTTCTTTTTTAGTTTTTAGTTTTTTTTAGTTTTTTACCTTTTTTTAGTTTTTTTTAGTTTTTTTAGTTTTTTAGCTTTTTTAGTTTTTTTATTAGTTTTTATTTTTTTTTGTAGTTTTTGCCTTTTTTATTTTTTTCAGTTTTTTTTTAGTTATTAGATTTTTACCTTTTTTTAGTTTTTTTTAGTTTTTTAGCTTTTTTAGTTTTTTTTTCTTTTTAGTTTTTTTTGTAGTTTTTACCTTTTTTAGTTTTTTTCTTCTTTTGTATTAGTGTGAAATAATTCAGACGTCATATGCGGACAAACATGACGTCACCTGATCCACACACAGATCCACACACAGACAACTTATTTTTATATATATACTAGCTGTTGGGGTGGCGCTTCGCGCCACCCCAACACCTAGTTGGTGGGGGTGCTTCGCGCCCCCCCCCAAGCCCCCCCGCGCGCGTAAGTCGTTACGCGCCATATCAGTTATGCGCCATTGTAGTTGTGTCCCTATGTCCCACTTGTGAATATAGATATATTCTATATTCATAATTATATATAATGTTGTATCGTCATATACAACATTCTTTGCTGTCCCATTGTCTGTGCATATAAATAGATTGTCAGGTTTGCCGACTCTTGAACATGCAACATATAATGGTCCATGGGAAAACAATCCGTATTCATATCTATACCTCATGATTCTAATGATTGCCCTTGAGCTTTGTTGATGTTGATTGCTAATCGACCATTCCCTGTGTCGCCATCGTCATTTATGTATCCCCCTGTGCCCCCCGGCATCCTCTTTGTAGTTTTGTCCCTGTGTCCCGGTCGTCATTTATATTCCCTGTGTCCCGGTCGTCATTTGTGTCCCGGTGTCCCAGTCTGTGATTTCGCTTTGAGTGTCCCGGGCGTCATTTATATTCCTTGTGTCCCGGTGTCCCGGTCGTCATTTATATCCCCCTGTGCCCCCCGGTGTCCCCGTTCCAGTTGTGTCCCTGTGTCCCGGTCGTCATTTATATTCCCTGTGTCCCGGTCGTCATTTGTATCCCGGTGTCCCGGTCTGTATATACATTCGTTTTTTAATTTTGTTTTTCTCCTTTATTTTTCATTTTTTCCTTTTTTATTTTTTTCTTTTTTAGTTTTTTTATTAGTTTTTAGTTTTTTTTTCCTTTTAGTTTTTTTGTAGTTTTTACCTTTTTTTTAGTTTTTTTAGTTTTTTTTTCTTATGTCCTGGTCGTCATTTATACTCCCTGCGTCCCGGTCGTTAGTTTTTTTTAGTTTTTTAGCTTTTTTAGTTTTTTTTTCTTTTTAGTTTTTTTTTGTAGTTTTTACCTTTTTTAGTTTTTTTCTTCTTTTGTATTAGTGTGAAATAATTTAGTGTGACGTCACCTGATCCACAGATCCACACACAGACAACTTATTTTTATATATATAGATATAGGTACAGTTTCATTTCAGTTTTTTTTCTTTTTTAGTTTTTTCTTTTCTTATTTTTTTTTCTTTTTTAAGTTTCTTCTTTTTATTGATTTGTTTTCTTCAATTTGTCAATGTTCATTCTAACATTGACACTTGGAAAAATCTTTACGTGCCAAGCAAGCTAAAGCTCCAACAATTTATAATAAACCTCAAAATTTGGGGTATCTGTTTTAAGGTTTTCGAATTACCTGAATCTTTGTCAAAATATATTGAAATATTTGTGCAATTCCCAGTTTTTTTTTTAGTTTTTTCTTTTTTAGTTGTTTAGCTTTTTTTAGTTTTTTTTTCTTTTTAGTTTTTTACCTCTTTATTTTTTTATTTTTTTTTACATTTTTTCTTTTCAAGTTTTTTCTTTTTTTTATTTTTTAGTTTTTTTTTTAGTTTTTTCTTTTTAGTTTTTTTTTAGTTTTTTACCATTTTTCTTTTTTCAGTTTTCTTTTTCTTCTTTATTTTTCAGACGTCATATGCAAACCCTCAATACAAAAATACATACAACTTATTTTTATTTATAGATAAGATATAATCTGGCGTAACAGACATAGTGTAACAGACATAAAAGACAGACAACTTATTTTTATATATATAGGTTTTTATATATATAGATACAGTTTCTTCTTTAGTTTTTTTTTCTTTTTTAGTTTTTTCTTTTTTTTAGTTTCTTCTTTTTATTGATTTGTTTTCTTCAATTTGTCAATGTTCATTCTAACATTGACACTTGAAAAAATCTTTATGTGTCAAGCATGCTAAAGCTCCAACAATTTATATTAAACCTCAAAATTTGGGGTATCTGTTTTAAGGTTTTCGAATTACTTTAATCTATTGTCAAAATATATTGAAATATTTGTGCAATTCCCAGTTTTTTTTTAGTTTTTTTAGTTTTTTAGCTTTTTTAGTTTTTTTTTTAGTTTTTTATCTTTTTTATTTTTTTACGTTTTTTCTTTTTACGTTTTTCTTTTTTTAATTTTTTAAATTTTAAATTTTTTTTTAGTTTTTTCTTTTTTAGTTTTTTCTTTTTAGTTTTTTTTTAGTTTTTTACCATTTTTCTTTTTTCGAATTACTTTAATCTATTGTCAAAATATTTTGAAATATTTATGCAATTTCCAGTTTTTACATTCTAGTTTGTTTTCTTTTATATATATAGAAGATATAATCTGGCGTAACGGACAGACAACTTATTTTTATATATATAGATTTCTATTAAATATTTTTCCGTTATTCTATTATTAAATACTATTTCTATTAGTAAATATTTTTCTATTAAATATTTCTATTAAATATTTAGTTCAAGGGTTTTCCCCATTTTTGCAAATACATAATATAGGGTAAATTTCTATCTAATCAGTTTAAACGACCTAATTTCATCATCACTGTCCTCGGTACTTAAGGGAACTAGGAACAAGGAAACTTGCCCCACACGCAGCACACACTCTATTCCTCAAAATTAGAATCTTCTTTGATAATTCGGTAAGTAAAGAATTCTGCTCGAAGGGAAGAAACTGTGTGGATAATATCTACCTTAAAAAAAAATTAAATTCATTCATCTAGCTTGGGCACCTATTGGCCTTTGTATTATTCCTTTCCCTTTGCCTCTTGCCTATTGTTGTATGATTTGTTACCATGTGGCTGTTCCCCTTTTTAAAGCTTAACAAAAATATCCCATTAAATTTTCAGATTTGCCATTAAAACTTTACGATAACAAGACCCATCAAAAAAAAAGAAAAGGGAATCCCATGTGATTAAAGACTCTATTGCTATAATATGAACTTAGCTAGACCAACAAGAAAACAAAAGGAAATATTAAACGAGTCAAGGCTATACTTATGGGGTGTATGCAGATTCACTATCCAACCCCCCCCCCCAGTACTCAAAAGTGAAATTAGAACAAAAGCTTGTCGTTTAGTTGATGTTACAGAAAAACTCACATTTCCCCCTTTCAGAACCTTGACTCTCTTTGTTAACAGTTAACAGGGTGCTATATGTAATATGTATGTATATATATATATATATATATATATATATATATATATATATATATATATATATATATATATATATATATATATATATATATCTTAATTGTAAGTTAGTGCACAAAAAATGTATATCATTCGGTTAGGCGATGTTTACCAAAAAAAAATAAATAATTATATTTCCTTCTTTTCTAACCTTTACTCCTCTTTCCAGTGGAATAAAACAGCGATTAGGGCTCTAGATGCAATGTATAATGTACATGTAATATTATATGTAATACAATTAAGAGTTGTGCTCAAATATTGTAATGACGTTGCCTATATCTTCTATATTATATAATTCACCTATTTATCTGCCCCAACCCCCCCCCCCATCTAAAAAAAAAACACATTATCCGGTGTAAGTGCCCGTTGTCTTCTCCAATAAAAAATCGAGTATTTTATAGCAAAATCTTTATTCGCACTTGGATGCTAGTGACTCAAAAATTTATTAGTTTTCTTAAGTGTCGTAAAGAATTACAATTTCAAACCTTAGATTCGCGAAAACTATATAAACTTTCGAACATAAAAGATCTGAATAAATTACGAGTTATGTTCTGCGAGACAGCAAACGATAAAAGATGCATAATACCCCAAAAATCTCTTTTTAATGTGCTACGGTTAGTGATACTATACGATCAAATGTATGTCCTATAGTTGTAAAGTTTTTTAACGGCTATTTTAAATTAGAATATTTTTCATAATTAAATCTGATTTTTAACATAACCTAAATTCTAGTACTTATTCCTCTAACTTTGTCTTTTTGAACAAAGGCACTATTAAATTGAAGTTCTAAATGAAGTATTTGAAGGTTTAATTTGAAGTGTTTTTAGTAGATACTTAAAATTGACTTTTAACATGGACTGAATTCTTGACTTAACCTTTAGCTTTGTCTTTTCAAAGCTTTACAAAACTGAAGTTAAATTCTAGTAAACATGAATGTTTAAATTAATTATTAATAGAAGCTTTGAATAAAGCTTTATTTTTTCATACTTAAAGTTGATTTAATCCATCACTCACTGATGGTATGAGAAGCATTTCAAGAAAATTGAATTTTCAACCGTGGGTTGATAGGCATATCCAAGTTTTTTTGGGTGGAGAGGGTATTTTTTCATAGAGGAATGTAAAAATAATTTAATACGCATACAAAATTTGTTTATATGGATTTTTTTACGTGATTACGAGTCGGATTTTTTTTTGGGGGGGGGGGGGGGTTCAAACCCAGTAACCCTCAGTAGGCCCTGGGTTTACTCATTTGCGATTTTTACCACGTAAAAATGATTGTCTGGCCAGAAATACGACAACTGTAACTGTTTACGATACTTCTTATAAAATTTAACTGATTTTCTGAATTATCATCTAAGTTCATGAATCTCAACTTCACCGCAAATCAAACTTAAAAATCGTATTTGAACTATTGTAAAAGGTTAAACAGACTGAATACTGAAAAATTAAATGTGAACATAAAAAACCCTCCGTACTGGATTAGACATATATACCTGTTTTGACATTGGCAAAAAATTGCCCTTAATTTTAATTTACATCTACCTTTCTTCACTGAAGGTTTTAAAAACACAATTTCAATGACTGGGATTAGATTTTATCACATATTTTGTGATTTATTTTTTTTTTATTTACATAATTTTTTTCAAATTTCTTAGTAATCTGGATTTTAAGAAGATACGAGGTTGAAACGATATCCTTAGGCCTTATTTTTTTGTAGATTAATGTGTGAAAATTTCCCTTTTATAAAAACATAGTATTCCACGTCCACCGAAAACCTGCACCCCGAGGAGGGAAATGGGCGGAGGTAGATGCTTTAACAGACGTTGTCGGCCATAATTTAGACTTAGGATCCACTCCTGACTTATTATCTTTATTTTTTTTTTTTTTTTGCATAGCTACTTTTGATTTTTAACAAATGGCGAATTCTTCTACTTTCCAAAAATAAGATTTCCCCCCCAGCAATAACTAAGGCTATGAAGAACATTTCCAGAAAATTGATTTTATATGAAAAGTATCGAATCGGCTTTTTCTTAAATGTTCTCCAATAGGAAAAAGAATGCCATATAGCACCTTCTGAACTTCTACAGCCGTAGATAATTTCGAAGACCACCCTGCCCTTCCATGACGGTAAATAGAAAGTTCAAATAGGGATCATTTTAATATACAGTGATAATTTTCACCAAAAAATACTAGATGTTTCGGTCACATATGCAGTTGCCGTCAGCAATAGTAATCTTCTGATTACTACTACTGATGTATCATTACTACTACTACTGATATATTACTGATGATTACTGCCATGATGTCACAGTAGTAATACCCTGATTACTACTACTAATGTATTATTACTGAAGATGGTCACCACGTATGTGACCGAAGATTTTTACGAAATTCACTGTTTCTCCAGACAACTGGAAATGTTTCCAGGTTTCCAGACAAAGTTCTCTGGAAATGTTCTCCAATAGATTAAAACAGGTAACGAACAGGTCACACAACGCTTTTTGAACTACCTCTATCAAAATAAAAATTGACACCATATGTAACACTGGGGCTATGAGGAAGAAATTAAGAAAGGTACTGACATTCATTATTGGAGAAATTTGTGATTAGGAGATAACAGGTATTATCCCTTTGATTTCTTAATGTAGAGCACTCCGCAAGACATTGCTGTCACTATGAATTTTTTTTTATCCCGCAAGAGCTACTAGCATTCTGAGCCCAAGCAATCATTTTGAAAACATATAAATGTGAGAAAAATGGCATGGTTAAGTAGTAGTCATGACAATCAAACTACGAAATAAGGTATTATTAATATGTTTCATTTGAATATTCTAATGGCTCCGGAAAACCATGGATCACCGATGAGATCATTCAACTGTGTAAAGACAGGCGTGCTGTCGCTAATTAGGCAAGACCCAGAAAGCAGAGACATTTATAAGCTTCTAAGCGACTAACGGAAAAGAAGATCAAACGCTCTCTAACCGCGTACATTCATAACGAATGTGACCAATACGAAATCAACTTCCAAAAAGGCAATACCCATGCCGTGTACAAAAGATTACGAGAGCTATCGAGGGGCAAAACTACACTTACAAATGTGCTCCTGGATAAGGACGGGACTCCCGTCAACGAAGTAACAGAAATAAGAGAGAGAGGAGGAAACAACATTTTTATGAAAGGTCAAACTCCCCGATTAATCCTGATTCTGCCGTTCTTAGGAATTTAACCATCTCCCCATTGGAACCAACCCCGCCACCACTCAGAAGCGAGGTTGAAGCTGCCTTGAAGTCACTCAAGTCAAATAAATCGCCTGGACCAGGTGGATTGCAAGCAAAACTACTGCAAATCGACCCAGAAGTCGCAATAGACCTCTACCACAGAATTGCCACAGCTGCCTGGCACAGGGAATATTTCTCGAAAACGTGGTGTTCCGCTACCATAATTCCTCTGCATAAGAAAGGTTCCAAAGCCGAATGTGACAATTAACGTCCAATCAGCCTGACAAGCAAATCTGCCACAGTGCTGACCAAGATACTGCTGGACAGAATAAAAGTATTAAGCAGTCACATCATCCCTGAGTATCAGGCAGATTTCCGAGCGAACCGCTCTACGATAGACCAGATTTTTGTCATCTGTCAAGTAATGGAAAAATACCTTGAATAGGGTCAGGATCTCTATCAACTCTTCATTGACTTCAAACAAGCTTTCGACTTAAATTGGAGAGAAAGCCTTAGGCATATATTACTTCATTACGGCGTCCCGTCAAACATCGTATCACTCATTCGTAACATGTATGAGCGATTCAGACGCCAAGTACAAACAGTTGAGGGAACGACCGAAGAATTCCAAACTTCTGTTGGTGTTTTCAAGGATGCATCCTCTCACCTCACATGTTTAATCTCTTCCTCCATTGCGTAATGTCGCATGCTGAAGCAACAAATGGGGCAATGATAGGAGGAATCGTAATCGACAAGCTGGCATACGCAGACGACATCGACATGCTCACTGGATCCGTCGCTGAACTTCAAACCAAAGCAGATAACCTGGAAGTAGTTACACGAACCTTCAGAATGAAAATCCACGAGGATAAAACGAAAACAATGCGCGTGTCAAGGTTCGATAGCCCATCCTCACCAAAAACAAAGCTTAATGGAGCGGAAATCATCATTACTATAGCTATGTACGGCTGTGAAACGTGGACAGTCAGAGTAGATGACTCCAGGCGACTCACCGCGTTTGAGACAAAGCTGCTACGTCGAATCGCTGGCATAACATACGTAGATCGAGTATCAAGTGCCGGTTGTTAGAATATCCGGTTGTTAGAATCGAGTTAGAATATGTTCCGGTTTAGAGCATTGTAGGCAAATATAAAATTTGCATTTGAGACTTATGGGAAGAGCCATTCATTTTGGGGAAACAAATAAAAGTTAAAATGGGGATAAGTCCTTTCATTAGACAGTGAAAAACATATACAAAAGCTCTGGATATTTCGACCGCATAAATCAGTGATCGTCATCAGCAGATAAACTAAAGTATTACAATTAAAACAAACTATGTTTATATAGAATAAAATAAGTACTTCCGGGTCACATATAATTTTCAGTTCATTGGCTGAGAGGGTTCATTCAAAGTCCTGAGTTCTTAATATTGCCTAAACGTACTTTGAAGTTTTAAATGAAGTTAACACAAACTTCTTCTAATTGCAAACGAAATGCTGATGAAACAAATACCTGATTTGGGGGAATTTTTGTTGAACTAAGAGAAACAACTTACCTGTAATCCTTCAATGTAGTTTTTAAAAGAAGTTCTTTCAATTCAATACTAGATAATTTTTGCTGATTTTTGAACAGTGTTGAAGTTTTGAATTTTCAGCAACCAAACAATTTGCGTCGATTTTTTGTTGCTCGTCAATAGCATAAGGACTAAATGAACTAAAATACATAAATAGAGTCAGTGAAACCAGTATTTCTGTCCTTTAAAGAATTCTCCTCAGGAGATATCTAAGAAAATAGCAATTTCTAATAAAGCAAAATTATAATTAAATACTCTACATTTGTTTCACTTCTTCTTTGTGTAATTATGATGGGTATAATGGGCTTTCTTTTCCCATGTTTTGATATACGGAATACACTTTAATAGAAAAGAGAAAGTGCAATGATTCTCAAGGCAGTATGTTACAGAACATAGATATTATAAGAGAATTGAAAATTTTTAAAGGATTTCTGTTTTTTTCCTCATTAGATAGAATCAGCTGTTTTTCAAAGAAATCGTCTTTGAGACGTCTAAAATACCGCAACGTCAAAAAAGAGTTTTTAAATAATCAATGTTATCAATTTATTAATGAATTACTTCGAGAAGATACTTTAATATTACGTTATTCACTGGTAATTTTGCATCGTTTGCAAACGAAAACAAAATCTAAAATAAAAAGCCTCCTTACACTCTCCTGAACTTGCCTCAGAGTATAAAAATGTGTAGATTTTTATTCTAGATTAATTATTTTTTCACCTTTAACTTATTAGTTAGCTAAAAATAAACATTCAGAAAGTATCTATGGTGCTGAAAGTACCAAGGCCAACAAAATGAAATTTTTGGCCCCACTGTACCCTCATTATGTCTATTAATACATGAAAACCACGATTTTCAGATATTTTTCTTTTTTAAAAACATCAATTATTCAGTGACTATTACATTTTGTCGGTGTTACCACATCGAACCGTGAAAGTAAATAAGCAAAATTAATAAGTCAAACTTGACAACACTTTCCTTCCGTAAAAATTTAACCATTAAAAATTATTCCTGAAATCAACTACATCTTCAACAAAGACTTAGGCTCAAGACTCTTAGACTATTTGGTGCGCTACTTTTTTTTTTTTTTTTTTTTTTTTTTTTTTTACCATAACGTCTACCAAAAACTACTGACTGCGTATGGAGGTATTTTTAATCAAATATTAATTGACATTAAATATTGAAATATTAATTTACACTTTTCCTGAATATTTTGTTTCAGGTCAAACTTGACAACACTTTCCTTCCGTAAAAATTTAACCATTAAAAATTATTCCTGAAGTCAACTACATCTTCAACAAAGACTTAGGCTCAAGACTCTTAGACTATTTGGTGCGCTACTTTTTTTTTTTTTTTTACCATAACGTCTACCAAAAACTGCTGACTGCGTATGGAGGTATTTTTAATCAAATATTAATTTACACTTTTCCCGAGTATTTTAAAAATATTTATACTTTTACCAGCTTCCAATTAACCGGTTCAAACAATCAGATTTCATTTTCAATGTCCTTTGTACTATAAGAAAGGATCGGAAAAAGGGCCAGAGGAAGAAAAAAGAAAAGTAAATGGAATGTATGTAATAAATTACAACAAAGCTGTCTAAATACGCCAAGACTACCAACATAAATTGAAATATGCAGTGCCTGTGATTAGAACAGAGTGCATTTAACAGAAATACCGAACAAAAAAAGAGAACTATCTCTCTTATGCACTATTTGACAGTTTAAAATTGTGTTGGGCTAATAGTGGGACTTTAATTAATTACAGTACATTGGTTTAAAACTAAAGATGGACTACCATGGAAGCACAAATTCAACTTCGTTATATTATATGGAATTATAACAACTGTTCTTGTTTTAGTTTTTGCAAATTACATGTTGTTTCACACATACTGTTGCTATGTATCTTTTTTCTTGTCTTCTTTTTTTTATAAAGTGATGTTTGCCAAAGATTTAAGCTATGGTGTAGATAGATTTAGCGTTGCCAAAAAGAAGATTGAAATTTTGCAAATGTTGTGTGTATTGCGGGAACTTAAAAAACTTGTATTGGGACAAGTTTTCAATTTTTACGTGGGTTGAATGATGATTCATTTTAATTCAGTTAAAATAGGAACAAATTAATTATTATTTTAAAATGCAGGTATTAGAGTACAAGGACACCAACAGGGGGTGGGGCAGGGAATGAGAGTAATTCCCTGCCCCCTTACATCTTGATCTTTTTCGTATTTTCATTTAAAAAGCCGAAACACAAAAATACCCCTCCTTAGATTTTGAAAATGCCTTTTATTGTATCTTCATAAAAAAGTTAAAAAAAAGTCCTTGTTCCCCAACATTTTAATTCAGTTAAAATAGGAACAAATTAATTATTATTTTAAAATGCAGGTATTAGAGTACAAGGACACCAACAGGGGGTGGGGCAGGGAATGAGAGTAATTCCCTGCCCCCTTACATCTTGATCTTCTTCGTATTTTCATTTAAAAAGCCGAAACACAAAAATACTCCTCCTTAGATTTTGAAAATGCCTTTTATTGTATCTTCATAAAAAAGTTAAAAAAAAGTCCTTGTTCCCCAACATTTTCGTGAATTGGCACCCCTGATAGAGCCGTTCCCCATTTTATTTACACTTTTTCTGAAATAATTTCCGTGTGGTCAGCGGCTTTCAGAAATCACAAACACCTGGTGCCGCGTACCAAACGTGGCAAAAGTGCACCAAACCTGGTGGAACTATGGCAAGCGATGTAGGGACTTTGCCACGTGTGATGGAGCTATGCCAGGGGTGGTGAAAGCTCTGACATGTAGCCTACAACACTAAGTGGCGGAAAGTGAATGATGCAGAGACAGATAACATCTTTCGCTTTATATGGACTACTGACAGACAAATTCGCTTCCACAATTTCGTTGGTACGTTGCTCAGACATCTTCTCAAAATTTCAGACATAATGAAACCACTTGTAGGGCTCAAAAGATATGGTACCATTGGGTATTTTAACATATATACTATTTTCTTTAATAACGCGTAGCAAATATTGTTTTTGTACCAGTCTTTTCAATTAATGAGCTGCTTAATATCTATTTTGATTTTCAAACTATATTTATCAGAAATTCACTTCCAATTGGGAAAAATATTTCTCAAATCTACCACACAGAGGCGCTTGCACAGCCTGTTCCATTTAATAATTTCCCAAAAGAGCTATTAGAAAATTTTGAATTTCTAATTTTGGTTTCGAGGAATTTTGAAGTGGTTTCGACGATACTGACCGCTAAACAAGCGTTCCAAGAGCAGCGTACCATGAATTTCTGAAGAGATTTTGGAGGAAAAATGAAATGAAAATGAAGAGATTTTGGAGTAAATGAATCAATAAAGTAAACAATGTACTCAGGGGTGTGGGTTCTTCCATTTTGTCCCAGAAATTTGGAGGAAAAACTTTATATTAAATGAATCAATAAAGTAAACAATGTACTCAAGGGTGTGGGTTCTTCCATTTTGCCCCAGAATTGTGAAAGACTTTGAGATGTCTCCCATAATACCCTAATGTTATATAAAATTCACCAATATCCACCCTTCTTCTAAAATGAATTCCCGTAGAAATTCATCAAGTGGCCATTAGCTGAAACTGAAAGACGCTATAGGAGCTGACCATTGGTCTGCATACAAAATGTCTTCAAAGTTTTTGCGAATATATTTATTGTTTTTTAACAACCATAATTCTCGGTTCAAATTCTATTCGTTTTAAGTTTTCAACTTCAATGTTAAGCTTCAACTTAGAACCGATTTTAAGTGGGGATAGAGGGTGAACTTGCCCCAGGCACAGAAATTTTAGGGGCACAAAATTTCTAATATTTAATTTAACAGTTATAATCATTTTTAATAAGTACATTTTGTCAATATATAACAATTTTGTAAAAATTTGGCCTGAAATTTTTTAGGAGACAGGGGGGGGGGGCTAATGAAGATTTAGCCCCAGACACAAGAGAGTCCAGAACCGCCCCTATTTCAACTTTACTGTTTTGCTCTTAATTATATTCTTCCTTTTTTTGTATCCTTAGAAGCATAGGCAAGGATTTGATTTTATTTGTGGTTAACTCAACCGGCAGTCGTAGAATACTAGAGGAGGGCTCCTTCAACCGAAAATATTCAGTTCTAATGTCCTTTCAAGTGATAAAACGATTCAAATGGCAACAAAGTGCCATTTCAAGTGTCTTTTTTAGACGATTAAATAAAAAAACACGATTTTTCAAATGAAAGTAAGGAGCAACATTAGTATTGAAACGAACAAGAATTATTACCTATATGAGAGAGCTCATCCCCTCGTCAATACCTCGCTCTTTACGCCAAAGTTCGTATTTAAGAATGACCCCTGAATCACAAAGGGTTTAATTGGAATAAAAGCTCTTTTGAAAGTACAAAAAAACTTTAGCGTAAGGAGCTAGGCATTGACGAGGGGGTCAACCCCCCCCCCAAATATATATTAATTTCTATTCGTTTTAATTTTAAGTTTTAATGTTAATCCTCACTTTTAGCTGAAAAAACTTGTTTTTTAATTTAATTTCTGAACGTTTTTTTAAATATAGCTGGAAATCCGGCATCCCTCCATGGAAAATTCCCTTGCCTCATGAAAAAAATTCATTCACGGAAAAATCCTCCTACGTAACCTTCTCCCCCTGACCCCCATCAGAATAAATCTCCCTGAAAACGTCCGAATGATTCCCATAACCAATACCAGACTATATGTAAATAATAGGTGAAGTTAAAAACTTGCAGCCCTTCCCTCGGGGGCTATGGGGGATTAAGCTATCCTCAGAGACATATTTATTAGATTTTTCGACTATGCTGTACAAAATGGCTATATAAAAATTTTGATCGGGTGACTTTGGGAAACAGTGAGCATGGGAGGGGGCCTAGCTACCCTCCAATTTTTTGGTGCCTTAAAAAGACATTAGAACTTTTAATTTATGTTCCAACGAGCACTCTCGCGATATTTTAGGATCACTGGGTTGTTACGATCACCCCTGGAAAAAAAACAAATAAGCAAGCATCCGGGATCTTTCTTCTGGCAAAAAATACAAAATTCCACATTTTTGCAGATATGAGCTTGAAATGTCCTGTGGTGGCGCAATGGGTTTGACCTTAGCTTGGTAATACGGGACCCAGAGATCGAATCACGCTGCAGGAATGCACTGCAGGGCCGACGCAGGGACCATAGTAGTCAAGAAGCGTCGTTAATTCTTAAATAATGACCTTGAAACCTCTAGAGTAGGGTTCTCTGTTACTTTGAATCTGATGGTGTGATTTTCATTAAGATTCTATTATCTTACGGGATGTTTCCCCCTTTTTTTCAAAAATAAATCAATTTTGAATTTAAATCAGATGGTTGTGGGCTTCAAGCCATGGCTAATTGTAGGAAAAGCCAAGACAGATAGTCCGAGTGAGTAAGGGGCAAATCTGGCATAAGCCCTTTTAGGGTTGTATAAAGATGATGTCAGTTCATTTGTCGATAGATAAGTCTATCTATCATCCGTCCGTACGTCATTCCTAGGGTAGAACTTAGGCAGATAGTCATAGAACTAAGGGATGGAAGGTTCGATTGATTTTGGGTTGACGCCTCAGGCTTGTAACTCTTAATGGGTAAAACTATATGATGAAACTTCTATATTTGAAGTCAGCATAAAAATCTGATTCTTTTGCTGTATCTATTGGTATCAAAATTCCGTTTCTTAGAGTTTTGGTTACAATTCAGCCGAGTCGCTCCTTACTTACAGTTCGTTACCACGAACTGTTTGGTGATTTTGAAGCCTCGTTGGGAACTATTGTACAATATTTTGCGATTGTTGGCTAACTTTTAAGGGGGAGGGGTACGAATATTCCATTTTAACGAGCAGAAACTTCAAAACCTGTTTTCAGGCAAAAATTCTGAAACCTTCGTGATATATTCTTCAGATAAAATGACTTTTATTTGAAAAAACATACGCAGTAAGAGTTAACGATGCGTGGTGTTCAGAGACGGCAGACTCCATCGGATGGTGACACTTCAGACATAAAATGAAAGACTAAATCCGTAAGTTTACTAGCATCTGGCTAGGGAAGAAGAGAGAAACACCCTCTCTAAGACTAAGAGTCGTCTTAGGAACTCAACTCTCTAGATAAACTGAAAAATTGTGATACGAACAATTGCCCATTTCTAGCATTTCAGACTCTCTTCAATAATTTTATGAGGTGCAGTCTTTTTGTCAATTGTCTCAAACCAATGTTCCAATTTTGGTAATTGTTCCAATTTTGCAATTGCCAATTGGGCAATTGTGTCAAACCAATGATCGTGGAAAACAGAGAAGCACCACTCAAACGTTTATTATATTTCTATTTTTTTTTCAAACAGTTCGTGGTAACGAACTGCACATATAAGATTTATCAAGTTTAGTGCTATCCATCAAAAGCTACGAGCCAGAAAAAATTTGCCTGATTTTTGAAATAAGGGGAAACACCACCTGAAATTGAGGAATTAAATCATGCCATCATATTCAGCGTACCGAGAACCCTACTGTAGAAGTTTCAAGCTCCTATATACAAAAAGGAAGATTTTTACCATTTTTGCGAGAAGACAAATCATGGATGTGTGTTTGTTTGTTTGCTTTTTTTTAGTTTTTTTTTTCCTGGGTTGATCGTATTGAAATTATAGCCTTAAAAGATCAAGAAAGGGTGCATTCGAACGGAAATTAAAAGTTTTAGTACCCTTTTTAAGGTGACCATATAGATTGGGGGCAACTGAGCCCCCTCCCACGCCAAATTTTCCCCAAAGTAACCTGAACAAAATTTTGAGATAGCCATTTTCTTAATTATAGTTCTTTTTATAATTTTTGAATTATTCTAATCCCTTGTCAAAATGTATGCAAATATTTTTGCAATCACCAGGTTTTTCCTCTTCAAGCAATTTAATATAAACTTCTCTATAAATGAAAATGTTCAGCTTTTTCCACACAAGTTTGACTAGTGTGACAACGTCATCAAACAGTTCGTGGTAACGAACTGTAGTAAGGAGCGACCCGGCTCAATAATAGCCGAAACTGTAAAAATTTTTATAGCAATAATTACATCAAAAGAATCGCATTTTAATGCTGAATTTAAATATATAAGTTTCATTAAGTTTCATACCCATCAAAAGTTACGAGCCTGAGAAAATTTGCCTTATTTTAGAAAATAGGGGGAAACACTCCTTAAAAGTCATAGAATCTTAACGAAAATCACACATTCAGATTCAGCCTGACAGAGAACCCTACAGTAGGAGTTTCAAGCTCATATCTACAAAAATGTGGAATTTTGCATTTTTTGCCACAAGACAGGTCACGGATGCGTGTTTATTTGTTGTTTTTTTTTTTCAGGGGTGATCCTATCGATCCAGTGGTCCAAGAATGTCGTGTGAGGGTCCATTCTAACGAAAATTAAAAGTTCTAGTGACCTTTTTAAGTGACCTAAAAAATTGGAGGGCATCTAGGCCCCCTCCCACGCTTATGTTTTTTCCAAAGTCACCGGATCAAAATTCTGAGATAGCCATTTTATTCAACATAGTCGAAAAACCAAATAAGTATGTTTTTTGGGACGCCTTACTCCCCCACAGTCCCCGTGGTAGAGGCTGCAAGTTACAAACTTTGACCGGTGTTTACACGTAGTAATGGTTATTGGGAAGTGTACAGACGCTTTCAGGGGGATTTTTTGGTTGGGGGTGGCGTGGAGGGGAGGGGATATGCGGGGGTAATTTTCCATGGGAGATTTGACATGGGAGAAGAAAATTTCCATGAAGGGGCGCAGGATTTTTTAGCATTTTTTTTAAGACCAAAATATTTTTGAAAAAATAAATATGGAAAAGTTTTTTCAACTGAAAGTAAGGAGCAGCATTAAAACTTAAAGCGAACAGAAATTATTACAAATATGAGGGGTTCACCTCCTCCTAATACCTCGCTCTTTACGCCAAAGTAATTTTATTAATTTCAACTATTTATTCTACGGCCTTTAGATTCAGGGGTCATTCTGAAAGAATTCGGACAAAATTTTAGCTTTAGTGTAAAGAGCGAGGTATTGACGAGGGGGTGAACCCCCTCATATACGTAATTAAAACATAAGAATATAGAAGTTCGTTACAAAAGTTTATTCGTAAGTTACGTATATTTTTATTAGTAAAAATGTTCGTAAAAAATTAAAAGTTCTAGTTGCCTATTTAAATAGCCAAAATATTGGAGGGTAACTAGGCCTACTCCCCCGCTTCTTTTTTCTCAAAATCGTCCGATCAAAACTATGAGAAAGCCATTTCGTTTCAATTATCCATGTGCGGTGAGCCAAAATCAAAACATGCATTATTTAAAAAACGTTCAGAAATGAAATAAAAAAAAGTTTTTTTTAACTGAAAGTAAGGAGCGAGATTAAAACTTAAAACGAACAAAAATTACTCCGTATATGAAAGAGGCTGTTCCCTCCTCAACGCCCCGTTCATTACGCTACATTTTTTTACTGCTTTAAAAAGTAGAGTTGAGAGAAACAGTCAAACTTTAGCTTAAAGAGCAGGGCGTTGAGGAAGGAACAGCCCCTTTCATATACGGAGTAATTTTTGTTCATTTTAAGTTTTAATCTCACTCCTTACTTTCAGTTTAAAAAAATTGTTTTTTTTATTTAATTGCAATACTGATACAAATTTAGCTTATGAACTTATTTTGGAAGCCTCTCATGATGCAACAATAAAGGTCATATGGTCTTTTTCTATTCATTTTTGTTCCTTTTTTTTTACCAAATAAGAAACAGACAATGAAATCCATTTGTTTTTTTTTCCATGTCAGAAATCGACTTGCAATAGACAGCCGAGTTTTCAAAAAAGTGTTTGGTTGCGAGGAGACACTTTTATTTTGGCAATGGGAAACAAAGTATTTTTTTCTGCAAATGTTCCTTTGGCTTTGAAACGAGTTTTTAGACATCGCCGGTTAGCAACATTTGGAGTGCAATATATATTAAAAGAAACACGATAAGCGAAAAACCGGACACACTAGAAAAAACAATAAAAAGTGATATGCCTTATTAATTCTTTAGATGTTGCTTTATCAGCTAAAGGACTCTGCAGTAAATATTGTAATATTGTCGAAAAATATTTATACTTAAGACAAAATGAGTTTTACATTTAGGAACGTTTTGGGGACGACGTTCCAGAATAGGAGACTCTTTCGATTGATTTTTACAATAAATTGGCTAATTGCATCTTTGGGAACATTTTGGTTTTTCTATGCATAAAAGCAGTTGATTTCAGGGAATGGGTCCAAAGGGTAAGGGTGTATCCAGGATTCTGGTTCAGGGGAGGGGAATTAAAAAAAAGAAACTTCGAGAGATACGTCAAAAATGTGTGTAGGCCTACATGTATTTTTGTTAAGTTTCTACAGGTCGATTTTTTTTTTTTTTTGGGGGGGGGGGGCAAACTCGGTAACACTAGATACATAGACACCTTGATTTGTCTAGATGCATTGCAATAGTACAAATTACGCCCTGGTAGGATCTTTTGAAGTTTCTACCCTTACATCTTCCCTTTGAATTAACAATCAATTCATGAATTAATAAATTAATTGATTGATTGAATCCCAAGACGAAGAGAAACTCAAAGAATAGTCCCATGAAACTTAACAATAACTGATGCTATGGATGAAAATATAAGTTCGAAAACGGAGATTAAAATGAATGATCATGCTGAATTTAAACTGAATATAAATTACTACAAAAAGGAATAGACTTAGCCTTCCAAAGCCCAGAGCGTCTGGGCGATCAAGCACTAAAACAAGTGGCTAGGATGCACATTATACGACATAGGCTACTAGTTGGCCGGACATAGCCAAGATTCTGCTTTAGAGGGAGGGATCCAAATAGTGTTTTGCATTGTTCAACCAAGTGGAAAGTAATGTAACAAATGGAGCCAATTAAATAGGGCAGTCATAATATAATCAGAAAGTAAATGTTTAAATTTGAAATAGAGTTCGGATATAGTGGCCCACGCCCATAAGCTAACGGATGCTTGGTCGCAGTTGTTTTAAACTTTTTCTCATTACTTGACTATAGTCATTTAGATGATTTAGTTCCTTTCGACTAATCAATTCTTCTTAGGAGTAACTACGCAAGGTTCTTTTTTATAATTAACACTTTTCAAAAGTGGATCTCAGGATATCTTCTTTCAAAGCAGTACTATAGGGCATTCAATTAGGGAGGTTATTAGGGAAGTTATTACAGCATTCCCAGTGAAACTCAATTAAAGTATTTGGCTCCTCAAGGAGCTCAGTACGAATATCATTAGTGTTCCCTTTTGACTAACTTCTGACTATCTCTAACTTCACCCGAAAAGATAACAACAATGTTTGGGACAGTAGTTTAATGAGGAGAAAGTGAAGGAGTTTCTTTCCCCTTAAATTACTAATTTATTGAAAGGTCTTTTGGGTCTTTTTATAGGCCAGCAATCACCAATGCTTACACGTCATTGGGAGTTTGAAAAATTATTTACGGTTCCGAATACTTTTTTTTTCGATCGATTATCCCTGAGTTTTACCTCAGTAGTGGTTTGGACGTATTTAGATCGAAAAAGGTGTTTTATGACACAGAACTCAACGGAAATAGCTCTCTGATGGGTGCCATCTCTTATACTATAGGTAGGTAGAGGTTGGTGTAGGTCTATACCAACTCTGTAAGAGTTGGTGTAGACATTCTATATTTATTTTTTATCTGGCAAGGAGGTTTCTTTATAACATTCCCATATTTTCAATTACTGATTAAAAACAAGTTTTAGGATTTTTAGTAACTTTCTAGTAATACGGTAACTTATGTTCGATTCAGGATTTAACGTCGTTTTCTACTTTCAAGACAAAAGGTAGTTAAATTTAATTTTTGTCCGTCTTAATTCTTGTTTGTTCATGAGGTAAAATTACATGAAAATTGAGGTGAAAAGAATTAACATGAAAAACCAAAATTGGGTGTAGCCCCCTCCCCTCACTGACAACGAACTTGCACTAAAAATGATCTTAATGATTTTCAAAAAATAGAAAATTTGGCACCCTCCCCAAGACCCTTCTTTTATTTGCAAGCTGAAATAATATTGCAATTATGCAATACAACACACAGACTTCATCGCACTACTCAAAGCAGTGCATACACTGCACTGCTGTATTATGCACCAATGCCGTGCATACAGTGAAGTTTTCCAACTATTGTCCATAAAAACTATTTTATATTAGCAGTTTCATGGTTTTAGACCAAAATGAGCCACCGAGAGGTAGAATACCTCTTCCTCTCTCTTTTGTTTTTTCTCTCTTCTCTTTTGTTGACTCTCTTTAAAGTTGGAAATCCTTGCAAATGTTTTTTATGCATTTGTTTCCTTTTTTTACTGGAAATAGGGAATTGCAGGGGAAAAAATATTAAATAATTTTTTGTGTACTTTCAAGTCATTGACCAATTCTAAACTTTACCGAATAAGGGTTTGGTTGCACTGTGTTGGAAATTTACGTTTTTGACACTACTCATCGGAAATTCCACTTTGATGTGGTACAACCTCTTATTTAAACCAAAAAAAACTATAACTCATCAATATTTGTTGGAACGAGTCCTTCCCCAATTTTCTATGACCATTGGTTAGATACATTCGCCCCTAGAAAAAAAACTAGAAGTGAATAACTTCTGCTTAAATGAGCCCTTTTCAAATTTTCTACCACCATCGGTTCGATACGCTCGCCTAAGATTTTGACCAATATTGAAGCTCCTTTATTGAATGTTTTTCCTCTTTGTTAACAGTCATATAGATATCCTTACAGTAATTACTCTTGATATTTAATTTTGAAGTTAAAATAGTTTACGCAATTTAAATTCAATAAAAAGTAGATCCCTAAAAAATATATATATATATATATATATATATATATATATATATATATATATCATGAAAAGAGAAATCACCAATGCTACAGCACAAACACAAAAAAAAAAAAAAAAAAAAAAAAAAAAAAAAAAAAAAAAAAAAAAAAAAAGAGACAGAAGGAGAAAAGGAAGACTGTTTTCCTAAATTAGTGATTAATAATAATAATAATAATAAATATATTGGAAAAACCCGTCACAATTAACAAAAGACGGATAAAAAACAAAAGAGAAGAAAACGCACATACAAAACACAACGAAACTTCTTGAAATGAAAATAATCACGAAGGAACTATAATACAACTATGTAAGAATGGCGGTCCACTGGTGGTTACTCGCTTCTACTCTATCACGGTACTTTTCAAGACACGCTTCCACCGCAGTAAATGGGTCAGGTACTGAATACCGCCTCGTTAGGTAAGAATTACTTGTTCTTAATGGCATCTCAAGTAGGAACTTGAGGTACCTGAAGAATATTCTTCTTATAGTTACTTTATTCGAATTTGTAAGTAACTTCCAGAACGGCGAAACGTAAAGAACATGGGGTAAGGCAACAGCAACAAATATTTGTGCACGCAGCGACCTATTTAGATTACGCTTGGAGGAAACCGAAGCTCCATAAGCTGACCTGATCTTCTTCTCGATGTGCTTTACAAGCAGTGCTCGTGTATGCTGAAGAGTTTCACCGATCGGCAGACCCAGGTATACAATTGACTTAGAGGGCATGACCACCTGTGACCCTAGTTGGATTTCGGGTTGAGAGGCATTCCAGTTAAATAACAGTACTTCACATTTTGTCACATTAAAACTCAACCCAATTTCATCATACTCCATCTCCAAAATTTTAAAGTTAGATTCCAAAGAAGACAAAATTCTTGAAAAGTTTAGAAGGTCATCTGCAAACCCAACTAGGGACACGTCAATGCCTTTAAAAATACAGCAAGGGGCCACTTTTGACTGGGCCGTCGATATGCTGTTGTTGAACAGATCAGGTGATGATACGGCTCCCTGTTTTATACCTTTCTTCACCACAGCAAACCTACGACTTAATTTACCTGACAGTTTAATACGGACCTTGAGCCTACTATACATGTCGTTCAAGGGTTTGACAATAGCACGGTCAACTCCGGACTTTCTCAGCTCAACCATATTCTGAGAATGGATACCCGAATCAAAAGCCCGCTGTACATCATATTCACCTATAGCTAGGCTTTCTTTCGAAATGTGGGCATCCAGTAGAACATTTGCAGCTACATGCAAGGCATGGGCACATCCTAAGCCAGCTTGGAATCCAAACTGGTGGGGAGGCACTTTACAACTAGCTTTAATGTCCGAAATTATGAGCTTTTCAAATAGCTTGCAAAACACAGATGATACAGTAATGGGTCTGTATGACGATGGTTCATGAGCAGGTTTACCCTTTTTCAAAACTGGAGTGATCACACCTAAACAGAAAATGTCCGGTACAATACCATGTGTTAGTATAATTTGGTAAGCTATTGCTAAATGCTCCGATAGAACTGGACCACCATTCAGTAGGTGTAGAGCACAGATTTGGTCGGCACCGGCGGATAATTTCTTCTTTAATTTTTGACAAAGGTGGGTTATTTTCGCACTAGAAATCACGAGGTAATTATGCTCTTTCGTCATAAGCTGATCGAGCTCTTCGCTAAACTTTTTATTTTTCACTTCATCTGGTGGGGAGAATTCAGCAGCAAAATAATCTACCCATATTTCCTCATCTATATCACTAGCATTTTGTCCCGTACTTTCTACAGGCCTGGCACGGAGCTTCCAGACCAAATTAGGGTTTTCAATGATTTTTGAAACTGTTTCCCGTTTGAGGCTACTACGATGTTTTCGTAGCTCTTTCGCGAACCGCCGTTTTGTATAAACCCGCAATTCATTGACTACCCCGCTTTTTGGCCGGTCGCACTCGTGCCAAACCCCCAGCCAGAACTTGGCAGCTGCTCTTGCCTTCACAAGCTCACTGTTAGAGGCCCATCCTTTCACTCGCGACCCACGTCGGACGCTACGTAATGGGACAGCAACCCTTTCAGCTACTCTCAAGGAGTGGCAAATTTCGTAGAAATACATGTTCAGTTGCAGGCGTATCTCGCTTTCCGTTAGGTCACAATCCCACTGTAGGAGGTGGAAAGGCACTTTAATTTTCTTCAAAATTTGTTCACAATTGAGCTGGAACTGCTCACGGACTACTTTTTTCCAATCACGTGCTGGCTCAGGCTTGGTTTTTGGAGCACACTGGGGACTGACGGCTGGTATTGCAAAAGAGAGAGGTAAATGATCCGAATAGGCACCGTCAGATCCAACCGAGACTGACTCTAGGTCCAGTTTGTAAGTTACTACATGATCAAGATTTGAGACGGTTTTTGCGGTACTGATATAGGAATAGCACTTATCCTTCTTAGCAACTTTAAATCCGCTTGGTAAGGCGTTCAGCAATAGTACAGCCCGAGGGCAGGAATGATCGTCGAGATTGCAGTTAAAGTCACCAAGAATTATAACAGGGCATGATTTCTGGACTAAACTGAGGAGGCACTTTCCGAGCTTCTGGCATGCTTTTGCAAACTTCTTTTCTGAAGCGATGTCATTGTAATTGGTTGGTAAATAAACATTTACGAAAAACACGCCATGCATTTTGGCAGCTTGGAACCATTCATTCTGCTCGACACACACGGGGGGCCCCGAGTTAGAGCGCGTGATTATGGCTAGGCCACCAGAGGGACGACCCCGAGTCCCAGATCTTCGCGCAGGTTGAACGAGGTAATGCATATCCGAGGAAAACTTTAGAAGGTTTACACTATCATCGGTCAGAAAGTGTTCCTGTATGCAAATACAGTTATATTCTTTAGAAAGGTCAGTTAGAAGGGGGATTCTGTCCAACACTTTACCGTTCATATTCCAGCAGAATATTCGATTTTCCATATTACGTGCTAGTGTTAGGCTGGGCTTTGTTAAAGGGACAAGCAGCATGGTAGCAAGAGTGTCTACTAGAGCCGCAGTTTAGGCATTTTTGCGGATTACTACATGGGTTGTCCTTACTAGAGCTGTGACCATCGCCACCGCAGCGCGAACACCTTTCTGGTTGTGAACAGTCAGCTGCTAAATGACCAACAGCATGGCACTTGAAACACCTCCTCGGTAGAAAGCGGAACTCTTCAATCCTGAACAGTTCTAAACAAATCTTCAGCGGGTTCGCGATAGCGTTTTCAAGTGTTTGTCGACTTGCATAGAATAACTTGAACGCTCTCGTAGATCCGCATTGCGCCACTTTGTCGCAACCAGCAATTTGACAGAGTTCACTCTCGCTAACTGAAGAGGGTACTCTTTTCATGATACCGACAAACTGGGGAACTTTGACTTTAGTGGTTATGTTCTTCCTTTTCATTGCTTCTGCAAGTTGGGTAGCGGCATCTCGAGACTGGACAAGAATCTTCCATTCATCGTTGCTACGTTTCAGAGTAAGAGAATCGGAGCTTACGTCGCTAGGGCAAACCTTTGCAAAGAAGTCTTTCCGGGATTGTGGGGACGTTAACTCAGGCGGCATATCGTTTGCTTTCACAACCACCGAGTAAAGTGGCTTTGATGGCGGATTCGCTGCTGAACGGGGAGTGGGTGAGCCCTGGGAAATAGCGTCGCTTATGGTAGTACATTGCTGCGATACCCCTGCGAGCTGCTGAGCACACTGTTCAGATGCAAGTTTGATCTTATCCGCGATAGCCCCTAATCCGGCATCAAACTTTCGACACATCTCGTTTACTTTTATTCTCACGCAGGCACTGACTTCATCAGGGCAGGTGGGCACTTCCTGCGGATCAAAAATTACGAAAGTAGGCAAGGGCTTTTTCTCTTTAGCGCAAAGGGCTAGGATTTTCGCCATTTCCATCACGTTATCAGAATCGTTTGCCGTTTTCCGATAGACGTAATCATAACCAATCTCATTGGCAAGCGTTATAAGTTTCTCCTTCGCACTAAGAATTTCAGCATGATCAAAGAACTCCACAGCTCGCTTAACAATGCTTTCAATTTTGTTCCCCGCTTGCATGGATCGCGTGAGAAAGTTCAGTACAGCATTGCGTACGAGAGTCCCCATCGCTTACGTCACAGCATTCAACGCAATTTTCGGATAGCGTACACAAGTATAAGGGAAGCGTCGGGACCTGCTCACCTATTCCCCGCAATTTAAGGGTAACTAAATACCAGCAGGTACGTACGGCTCTTGCGGCAGGCACCCGCCCCTCTTCTGCTTACAACCTGTGTACGTTTACCTATCGGGAATATTATTTCGCGGCTCGCTTTGCATGGAAAATTCTTCAAAAGAATTTGATTTTAGATCCAGATAATTCTTCAGACAACCAATCCTCACTCGACAGCCGATGAAATTCAGCAGAGTAACCTTGACTAGACTGAAGCCTATGCTGAAGTCATTTACTATCTAAATCTCTTGACAGAGGTCTTGTAAGTTTAGCCTAATTAGACAAACACATTTAAATCACACAATCTTCAATTCTCTGGTCTGTTGGTGGCTTTTTGACGAAATTTCACTGGACTTTGAATATGATAACCAAACTTTCCAAACGTTTTCGGCTGCCGACTTTTTGGCTGATTTTTCAAATTCGCCCAAAAGAGATTATATTGGCAACTTCGGAGCGGCAACAGCGACAAAAAAAAAGTCGAAATCAGGACACGTTGAAATCTCTAGGGAATTACACTTATATATCACCAACTAGAAACAAATCAAACACAATAAAAATCCAAGGTAAGTAAGTATAGTATAACACTTTAGGGTCTATTAATAAGGAAAATAACACACTAGGTATGGAAAAATGTCTTTGACTCACTATTTGAGGCAATAATCCACAATTAGAAATTCGTAAATAACACATGGGTTTGTTGTTAACGACAATTGAATGAGGCCTTAACCCTACTCATCCATACAATCACATAGGTCAAACAGCATAGCCACACACAATCAACCATAAAGAATAATCCATGGACAGGCAGTCATGTCGTCAATAAGTATAAGTCGTCATTTACCAAACAATAGAAAAAATAATATAGACAAATAATTCAGAGGCAACACCCAACATAAGGGCTCATCAGGAGAATACACTGGCCTATATAGGGTTTCGCCACTCTAAATTCTCTACCCAGCACAGTGTTGTGGCTACCACAGAATATCCATGGCATCCCCGCGTCAGGTATCACCCCCAAAATACATGCCTATGAAAAAAAAAAAAAAAAAAAAACAAAAAAAAAAAAAAAAAAAAAAAAAAAAAAAAAAAAACAGCAAATGTAAAACAACCAAGTAAAACCAAAACAAGCTTATCCTGTTAATATATCCCTCCCTTTAGCAACAATAGGTAAACTAAATATTATAAATTTTACCAAATCACAAATATTAACACATTGCAAAAAACCTGAATGAACTAAACAATTATATAATTCATCTTTACCATGTGGCTAATTTTTAAAAAAAAATTCTGCTCAAATAGAAACACAATTCAAAATAAATGGCGCTATGACAACATTTCTCGAACCTCCGAAATTAGTTAAAAATTTCTTTAAGTATTTCTAGATAATTCTTTTGATATTTATTTAAAAGTTCGTTATAATGAAAACTAAATTTTTTAAATTGCTAAGTTAATTTATTTGCAGAAAAACCTCTTGATATCAATTTTTGGCTTAAGATTTTACATCTATTTTTAAAATCAATATAATTACTACAAATCCTTGCATAACGAAGTAACTGTGAGAAAAACGCTGAATATGTGATATTTGAGTGTATATTACTTTCAGGGAATGGGAAACTAATCACTTCAAAATCAAAATCATCCGTTTTATTATACATTTTAAAACTTAATTTATTATTATCACAAATATTAATATTTAAATCTAAGAAATGATCTTCATGACCAGCGCCATGACTAGGCTCAAGAATAAGCTCTGATGGATATATATTTTTAGAAATATCAATGAAATCCTTACAATTTAAGACCAAAATATCATCTAAATATCTTTTATTATTTGACAAAGCATGTTTTAAAGTAATTGGATTATTCTTATCCATCATATATTTATATTCTAGTTGACTTAAAAACAAGTCAGCTATAAATGGGCTGGCATTCCCCCCCCCATGGGAATTCCCATAATTTGCTTGTACAAATCACCCCCAAATCTTATATAAGTATTGTATAAAACAAATTCCAATAACTCAAAAATCATATCCAAGCTGTAACATCTCAAGTTAACTGTAGTATTAAAGCAGTTTGTCCATATGGCTTTTTTATTATAACTGTCTATTTTTAAGAACCTTTTACTAGATAAGAGGAAAGACTTCTTTATAACAGTTTTTAAATTATCAAACACTAAATTAAGCGATAAATTAGTATACATTGTCGCAAAATCGAAAGACTCAATTCTTTTAGCTGAAACCTAATATATATATATATATATATATATATATATATATATATATATATATATATATATATATATATATATATATATATATATATATATATATATATATATATATATATATATATATATATATATATATATATATATATATATATATATATATATATATATATATATATATATATATATATATATATATATATATATATATATATATATATATATATATATATATATAGCTATATATATATATTTCTAACTAGTCTTTTTTGCTGATTTGAAATTAAATTGGGTTGTTCCTTGCTTACCGTTCACTACCATAAACGGTTATGGTAGTGAGCAGGGTTACCTCCCTTGTGTACTACCTTTCAGCCCCTTGATACGAATATCTTCTTTTTAATTAAGTTTATCACCAAGAAAAAAACTGACAATTGAATAGTCTTCAACAAGGACAAGCAGGAACCAAGAAATACAGCCCACTCGGACGACGGTCACTAAAGACACGCCCTTCCTATGATTAAAAATAATAGAAGATTACATCAAAAGTTAAAAGTCACGGAGAATGACTATGAGTACATATTTCTATATTCTTGGCCCTTGGGAGCTTTTTAGAGGCAACATAGCTCCCCTTCTTTCACATCTCATAAAAGGAAAAATGGCTCCTGAGAAAATGACATCCCAAGTATTTACAAAATGTTTAGAGTATCAATAGACAATTTCAAGAATGTGGTTTCTATAGTCTTCACCTTTACAAAATCATTACATGTTAACCCTCCCTCCTCCCTGTCCCTTAAGGAAAATAATGTTTACTGCCAAATGTACGCTTCACAGCCTGCGCATTTTACTTCATTTGATGCTTTCATGGTATTACTAACTTTTTACTAACTTTTACTAACTTTTTACTAATTTTACTAACTTTTAAAACTTAGGGGGAAGATTTTGGGCACGGAAACCTGCTCATATTTTCTTGGTAGACCTAAACGATATTTTTCTAATTAAAACTTTTTTAATTGTTACGTTTGCTTTTTATTTTCTAACCGTTGAAAATAGCAAAAAAAACTAATTAAATTTTGTCTTGTTTACATGCCTATTATGCGAAAAGGTTGTAGACATTATTCCGTTATTTAGCCTATAGCCTTAAATTTTGTTTGTTCTAAAAGGAAACATGGAAATACTCACAAGGTAACAGCAATACTCGGGTAAGTTTCTTTTTTTCTTCCGAAAAATTCGATGTACATCAAGTTTCTAGCATACTAGAAAAATAGAAGATAATTAAGAGAAGCAAATAAATAATAATCCGTTGGGAAATTAACAAGGTTTTTAAAAACGAAATTATGGTAGATTATATAGAATAAAATGTCATAAACAACACTAATAGGAAGAGCTAAGTTTGAAAATAACAAGTTTTTAAAACTTGTGGATACTGATTCATACGATAGCAGAAGTTACATGTGAAATACATACATTTATTCAAGGGGAAGCTGACTTCCAACCACCTGGTGTACATCTCGGAGCGCCGTATGTGCCGCAGAGTTTCACCGCGCTTAGAACAGTTCTGCCACACCTGGTAAAGTCCTCAAACCGCTTGGTACACTCCCCAAAACGCTTGGGACAGTTCTAAGGCGCTTGATACAGTCCTCAAAAGCTTGGCAGACTCGCCAAAACGCTTGGCACGGTTCCGCCACGCTCGGTACAATCTTCAGAACGCTTGACACAGTCCTCAAAACACTTGGCACAGTTCCGCCACGCTTGGTGTGCGCCACCTGGTGTACATGATTTCTGAAATCTGAGAGACAACAGCCCCTCAGATTTACTACCTGAATAGACGCCCGATAATATGGGAAAAAATCGAAAGACACAAATAGGTAAACAGCCACAAAGCATCTGACATACAGTGTAATTGTAATTAAGAGTAAAAAAGAAGAGATAGTAAAGTAAAGAAGGTAAAGAAGAGAAAGCCTAAAACACCAGTTTTGCATGCTTCAAACACCATAGGAAACCTCTGTTGGTGAAATCGAGAAAATTGAGCATTGAGCCCGCCAAAAAACGGTTTTTAGCCTAGTATAAGTAATACATGAAGTAGAGGAAATTGTGCAAGTTAACGTTGTTGCTTTACTTCCCAAAAATGGAAAAAATCGTATAATCAGAGCTACTGACGTAACAAGGTGGTTTAAATTGCAAAAATATGAAAACATTCTCTCCATCCATTTCGGAATTCCGTCTGTTCCAGAATGACTTAGAACCTAATCAGCGTTTGAGATTTTAATTTTGTGCATTATTTTTATTTGATCCTTTCAAATTGTTTTACTAGGTCCGTTAAATTATTCTTGCAAGTCATTTATTTGAATGATTTGTTGAAGTATTTTCCAACTTTATTTACTTATTTTTTGTACCCCTCCATTTTGAGGCAATTTGATTAATAAAAAAACATGGACTCAACCACGTATGGAAAAGTTTTATCTAAAAAATGTTTTATAAATATGCATAGTTCAGCCATTCTGGGGGATTAATGGCTTCGGGCTCTCCGTATTAAAAGTTATATACGATAAGAATCGAAACTATCCTTAAAAAAGCATTACTGCCATCTACTATCATCTATCGGCACTATTTGGAATAGTAGCAAAGTAGGTGTAATAGTAGGAAAATATAAAAAAAAAATACAAGTAAAAAGTCGGTTTGAATTTACTTTATTTCAATAATTTATTATTTTTAATCATCCTTAGCAAATATCTGTAGAATAACTTTAGCAATTTAACAGCCGTCAGTGTTGCCAAGCACTAACTCTAAAAACTAGGGGTCAAGTTTGGAATGCTTACCATAAAAGTACAAAACACTCTTAGAAAAACGTATTTATTGGTGATGGGATGTTACACAAAAAAGAACTTTTGTAAAAAAAAAAGTGAACAAGAAGATAACCTGTTTTAAAAGATGAATTCCGGAACAAAAGGAGGAATTTATTGGTGCGCAATTATGGTTGCGTACGAGGGCTAAATGCAAAAAAAACACAAAAAAACGAGGACATCCTCTTGAAAAACTCAAGTTTTTCAGAATTGAACGGTTAGGAGATTTCCCGGTAATTTCATCAACTCTATGCATCTAGTGACAATAACATAATGATAATAATAAAAAGCAATAAAACAATAATAACAAAAATTGCATTAAGTATCTAAAGTTTTGAAATAAAATAAATTACGTAAATTATATAAAAATTGGCATTTACTTGCCATTCCAAATTTATTTGTGATTTGATGAACAGTATGCACTGAGTAGCAACAACCGGATCTCTTAGACTTATCCGCCGAAATTGATTACTTTAATACATTTTGTTTATTTTTTCTATAGTTTCGCTCATTATGTTAACAGAGACCATCTCCTGAAACTTATCAACTATGTAAGCTATATAGTCAAGACAAAATTGGGACTTTACCGTCTAATGCATGCTCACACTTACTCTGTGACTCCTCTCCCTACGGGGTTCTGAGTGTGCCAATTAATTAAGATTAACGTGATAATATAATCAATTTTTCTAACTCATTCCTGCAGTTGAAGCAGTTGTGCCCTTTCGTTTGAAACAAAACATACAGAATTTATTTTCAGTTGATTAATTTACTATATGAATAGAAGTTATTTCTCCAAAATCATTAGCTATACATTCAATGCCGACAATTGTAAATGAAAGTCAAAAGTTTCAAATTCTAATTATAATGTTTTCTGTTGATAAAGTAGATTAGAGATCAATTTTCTCTCAAAATTCAATATCAAATTCCTATGTTGCTATGCATGGCGAGAAAACATAATAGAAACATAGTTTCGAGAATAAAAGGATATTTTAAAGGATATTCTTGACACAGAAACATTTAAAAAAAAAATACTAAGTCATTTTTAACTCATATTAAATAAAAAAACAAGTTTGTTTAACTGAAAGTAAGGAGCGACATTAAAACTTAAAAAGAACAGGAATTACCCCGTATATGAAAGGGGCTGCTCCCTCTTCAACGCCTTGCTCTTTGCACTAAAGTTTGACTCTTTCTCTCAACTCTACTTTTTAAAACAGTAAAAACTTTAGCGTAAAGGGCGTTGAAGAAGGAGCAGCCCCTTTCATATACGGGGTAATTCCTGTTCGTTTTAAGTTTTAATGCCGCTCCTTACTTTCAGTTAAAAAAACTTGTTTTTTATTTAATTTCTGAACGTTTTTTAGTTAATCCATGTTTTGATTTCGGCTCTCCGCAGATGAATAATTAAAGCGAAATTAGCATATTTATTTATGTGGCTAAATGGCTTTCCCATAGATTTGATTGAATGATTTTGCGAAAAAGGAGGGGAAGGAGGCCCAGTTGCTCTCCAATTTTTTGGGCACTTAGAAAGGCAACTAGACCTTTTAGTTTTTACGAAGGTCTTCCTTAGTAAAAGATATACGTAACTTACGAATTAGCTTACGTAATAAACTTCTATGTTCGTATGTTTTTATTACGTATATGAGAAGGTTCGCCCACTCGTCAATACCTCGCCAATAACTCTTTGCATTAAAGCTTAAATTTTGTCCCCTGAATCACAAAGGCCGTAGAATAAATAGTGGAAATTACTAAAAATCCTTTAGTGTAAGGAGTGAGGTATTAGGAGGAGGTGAACCCCTTATATGCGTAATATTTTCTGTTCGTTTTTATGCTACTCCATACTTCCAGTTGAAAAAAAACTTTTTCATATTTATTTTTTTCATTGTCTTTTAAATAATGCTAGAAAATGCTGCGCTCCCTTTATGGAAATCTTCTTCCCCCATGACAAATTCCTCCATGGAAAATTTTCCCCATTTAGCCCCCTCTTCTGAGCCCCCCTCCCAACCATAAAATCCCCCTGAAAATGTCTCAACATTTCCCAATAACCATTAATATATGCAAACACTGGTCAAAATTTGCAACTTGCAGTCCTTCCCACGGGGATTGTGGGGGAGTAAGTCGTCCCCAAAGACATAGTTATAAGGTTTTTCGACTATGCTGAATAAAATGGCCATCTCAGAATTTTGATCCGACTACTTTCAGAAAAAACTGAGCGTGGGAGGGGGCCTAGGTGCCCTCTGAGTTTTTTGGTCACTTAAAAAGGGCACTAGAACTTTTCATTTCCGTTCGAATGAGCCCTCTCGCAAAATTCTAGGACCACTGGGTCGATACGATCACCCCTGGAAAAAAAACAAACAAACAAACAAATAAACACGCATCCGTGATTTGTCTTCTGGCAAAAAATACAAAATTCCACATTTTTGTAGATAGGATCTTGGAAATTGTACAATAGGGTTCTCTGAAAAAAAATTGCACTTCTATATTAGTGGATTAGTTATTTTCTTGGGAGCAGTGAAGATGTTAAAAGTAGAATAGCTAAGGCTCAGGGTGTTTTTTCACAGTTAAAAAAAAGTTTGGAAGAATAGAAAGATAAGTCTGCAAACCAAGATTAGAATATCAAACAGTTCGTGGTAACCAACTGTAGTAAGGAGCGACCCGGCTCAATAGTAACAAAAACTCTATATCAATAGCTAGATCAAAAGAATCGCATTTTAATGCTGATTTTAAATATATAAGTTTCATCAAGTTTAGTCTTACCCATCAAAAGTTACGAGCCTGAGAAAATTTGTCTTATTTAAGAAAATAGGGGAAAACACCCCCTAAAAGTCGTAGGATCTTAACGAAAATGACACCATCAGATTCAGCGTATCAGAGAACCATACTGTAGAAGTTGCATGCTCCTATCTACAAAAATGTGGAATTTTGTATTTTTTTTGCCAGAAGACAAATCACGGGTGCGTGTTTATTTTGTTTGTTTGTTTTTTTTTTGTTTTTTTTTTCTTTTTCCCAGGGGACATCGTATCGACCAAGTGGTCCTAGATTGTTGCAAGAGGGCTCATTCTAATGGAAATGAAAAGTTCTAGTGCCCTTTTTAAGTGACCAAAAAAATTGGAGGGCATCTAGACCCCCTCCCACGCTCATTTTTTTCCCAAAGTCAACGGATCAAAATTTTGATAGCCATTTTGTTCATCATAGTCGAAAACCAAAATAATTATGTCATTGGGGATGACTTACTCCCCACAATCCCTGGGGGAGGGGCTGCAAGTTACAAACTTTGACCAGTGTTTACATATAGTAATGGTTATTGGGAAGTGTACAGACGTTTTCAGGGGGATTTTATTTTGTTTGGGGGTGGGGCTGAGTAGAGGGGGCTATGTTGGAGGATCTTTCCTTGGAGGAATCTGTCACGCGGGAAGAAAAATTCAATGAAAAGGGCGCAGGATTTTCTAGCATTACTATAAGAAAATAATGAAAAATAAACATGAAAACTTTTTTCAAATGAAAGGAAGGAGTAGCATTGAAACTTAAAACGAACAGATATTATTACGAATATGAGGGGTTCTAATAATACTTTAGCATAAAGAGCGAGGCATTTAAGAGGAGATAAATACCTCGCTCTTTATGCTAAAGTATTTTTAGTAATTTCAACTATTTATTCTACGGCCTCTCTGATTCAGGGGTCATTCTTAAAGAATTGGGACAAAACTTACGATTTAGTGTAAAGAGCGAGGTATTAACGAGGGGAATAACCCCTCATTTACATAATAAAAATATAAGAATATAGAAGTTTGTTACGTAAGTTAATTCTTAAGCTACGTATATTTTTTACTAATAAAAACGTTCGTTAAATATTAAAAGTTCTAGTTGCCTTTTTAAGTAACCGAAAAATTGGAGGGCAACTAGGCCTCCTTCTCCACCCCTTATGTCTCAAAATCGTCTGATCAAAACTAAGAGAAAGCCATTTATCCAAAAAAGAATTAATATACAAATTTTATTTTAATAATTTATGTGCGGAGAGCCAAAACCAAACATACATTAATTCAAAAACGTTCAGAAATTAAATAAAAAAAACTGATTTTTTTAGCTGAAAGTAAGGAGTGACATTAAAACTTAAAACGAACAGAAATTACTCCGTTATGAAAGGGGCTGTCCCCTCCGCAATCCCTTGCTCTTTACGCTTAAGTTTGACCCTTTGCCACAATTCTACTTTTTAAAACAATTAAAAGCTTTAGCGTAAAGAGCGAGGGATTATGGAGGGGATTAGAGTGATGACAGTGGTCAAATATGGTTCTGAATCATGGGCGCTCCGAAAAGCAGATGAAAATTTACTAGATGTTTTCCAGAGAAATTGCCTATGGATTGTTCTGGGTACCCGGCTGACTGACCGTATTTCAAACAGTAGATTGTACGAAAAATGTGGTTCAATCCCGCTTTCTAGGGCTATAATGAAAGAAAGGTTGAGATGGCTAGGCCACGTTCTACGGATGAAGGATGACAGATTACCGAAGATTGTCCTTTTTGGCCAGCCGTCTGGGGCTACACGGAAAGCAGGTCATCCTTGTCTGGGTTGGGAAGATGTCATGAATAAAGATTTAAAGGAAATGGGAACTTCCCGGGAGGGTGTAAAGAGGGAGGCTTTAAATAGATTGGGTTGGAGGAGGAGCGTGCGTAGCTGTGTTGGCCTCAGGCGGCAGCGAGTCATTAGTAGTAGTAGTAGTAGTAGTAGTAGATAAAACATATGAAATAAAAGAGTAAATAATGAGACCAAAATATCAGCGAGCAAAAGCATGTCCCCCAATTTAATATAAACTTCTCCACACCTGAAAATCTAAAATTTTCCCACATAACTGTGACAAGTGTAACAACGACATTGCAATACTTATGTTTATAAAAATGACTTCAGAATTGTCAGGTATTTTACAAGTTTGAATTAAAACACTAAACGTATTGCCCAGACACCATACATATTTTGCCGTTTACATAATAACTTTAACGATTCTGAACTGAACTTTTAAACATTTTCAACTTTTTTTCACGTCTTAAATACTTTCCATTTGTAATGTTGAATGCGTGACACATATAAAAACGATACATTCACTCATGAGGTGGGGATTGCAAGAACCTGGGAATTGCAAAAATATTTGTATATATTTCAAACAGTTGGTGGTAACGAACTGTAGTAAGGAGCGACCCGGCTCAATAGTAAACGAAACTCTAAAAAACGGAATTTTGATGCTAAAAGATACATTAAAAGAATCGAATTTTCTTCCTGATTTACATATATAAGTTTCATCAAATTTAGTCTTTGTCATCAAAACTTACGAGCCTGAGAAAATTTGCCTTATTTTGGAAAATAGGGGGAAACACTCCCTAAAGGTCATAGAATCTTAACAAAATTCACACAATGCATTCGGCGTATCAGGGAACCCTATAGCAAAATTTCAAACTCCTATCTACAAAAATGTGGAATTTCGTATTTTTTGCCAGAAGACAAATCACGCGTGCGTGTTAATTTGTTGTTTTTTTTTCCCCAGGGATCATCGTATCGACCAAGTAGTCCTAGAATGTCGCAAGAGGCCTCATTCTAACGGAAATGAGAAGTTAGTGCCCTTTTTAAGTAACAAAAAAATTGGAGGGCTCCTAGGCCCCCTACAACGCTCATTTTTTCCCAAAGTCAACGGATCAAAATTTTGAGATGGTCATTTTGTTCCGCATAGTCGAAAACCATAATAACCATGTCTTTGGGAATGACTTACTCCCCCACAATCCCTGGGGGAGGGGCTGCAAGTTACAAACTTTGACCGGTGTCTACATATAGTAATGGTTATTGGAAAGTGTACAGACAGCTTCAAGGTTTTTTGTTCGGTTTGGGGGGTGGGGTTGAGGGGAGGGGGCTATGTGGGAGGATCTTTCCTTGGAGCAATATGTCATGGGGAAGGAAAATTCAATGAAAAGGGCACAGAATTTTCTAGCATTACCATAAAATAACAATGAAAAAAACACGAAAACGTTTTTTCAACTGAAAGTAAGGAGTAGCATTGAAACTTAAAATGAACAGAGATTATTACGCATATGAGGGGTCCTAAAATTACTTTAGCATAAAGAGCGAGGTATTCAGGAGGAGATAAATACCTCGCACTTTATGCTAAGTATAATTAGTAATTTCAACTATTTATTCTACGGCCTTTCTGATTCAGGGGTCATTCTTAAAGAATTGGGACAAAACTTACGATCTAGTGTAAAGAGCGAAGTATTAACGAGGGGAATAACCCCTCATTTACATAATAAAAATATAAGAATATAGAAGTTTGTTACGTAAGTTAATTCTTAAGTTACGTATATTTTTGCTAATAAAAACGTTCGTTAAAAATTAAAAGTTCTAGTTGCCTTTTTAAGTAACCGAAAAATTGGAGGGCAATTAGGCCTCGTTCCCCACTCCTTATTTCTCAAAATCGTCTGATCAAAACTAAGAGAAAACCATTTAGCCAAAAAAGAATTAATATACAAATTTGATTTTAATAATTTATGTGCGGAGAGCCAAAATCAAACATGCATTAATTCAAAAACGTTCAGAAATTAAATATAAAAAAACTAGTTTTTTTTAACTGTAAGTAAGGAGCGACACTAAAACTTAAAACGAACAGAAATTACTCCGTATATGATATGGGTTGTCCCCTCCGCAATCCCTCGCTCTTTACGCTAAAGTTTGACTTGTTGCCACAATTCTACTTTTTAAAACAATTAAAAGCTTTAGCGTAAAGAGCGAGGGATTGTGGAGGGGACAACCCATTTCATATACGGAGTAGTTTCTGTTCGTTTTAAGTTTTAATTTCGCTCCTTATCTTCAGTTAAAAAAAAATATTTTTTTTTTATTCAATTTACACAAGGGATAACAACAATTCAAACAACTTTAAAAAGAAAACCAAAAGTTTGGAGCTTAGTAGAGATCGTTGTTGGAATTCGGGCTTGCTTGAATAATCAAATAATTGCGGTTAGAAGACAAGCGGCAATAAGAGTCCATATATAGAAGCCTGCTGTGTGCTGGGGCTCGTCAGCGAAGCCGCCGGTTTCCCAGTACCATATATATATATATATATATATATATATATATATATATATATATATATATATATATATATATATATATATATATATATATATATATATATATATATATATATATATATATATATATATATATATATATATATATATATATATATATATATATATATATATATATATATGTATATATATATATGTATATATATATATGTATATATATATATATATATATATATATATATATATATATATATATATATATATATATATGCATATATATATATATATATATATATATATATATATATATATATATATATATGCATGTATATATATATATATATATATATATATATATATATATATATATATATATATATATATATATATATATGGCTATCGCCCTCAGCAATATTCAAGGTAAGCAAAATTGAAACGGTCAACTCAGCTAATGAGAAAATTATAATCGAAGCAATTTAACTTAGATCAATAGTTTCACCAATTTTAAACTTAAAAAGGGTAAAGGATATGGCAATGGACTTTACAACCCCTACTGATGGTACTGATCATCTTTTCATGACTGTTCAGTTAGAGAGTGCAATGGGGGTCTGGGCGCCAGCCATTTCGTGCTTTCACACACCCTTGCTGATTAATTTCAGAGTTTCTCCAGGTACCCAGTTGGAGCCAAGTTGACTTCGGTTATCCTAATAGAGTCACAACACTGACCCTCCTTCCCAACCTAACAATTCGTGCCACCAGGACTCGAGCTTCTTCCGAAGGACATTCGGTTTGAGTCTAGCTTGCTAACCAGTCAGCTAGAAGCAATCTTACTTGGAAATCATATTAATAATATAGAAAGTGTGTTTATTCTTGTAAACTTCCTATTAATCCTTCTTTATTCTTTTTATAGTCACCACGAACATGCATTAAAATCATGCGATATCGCCATCTATATAAAAAGAAAATAAGCAGAGCGCTGAAGTATAGACAAACATTAAGACAACTCATATACAGACAACTCTTTTGCCTGGCTGACCCTTAGGACTAAAGCTAGCGTTTATCTAAAAGTGTAAGTAATTTGTCCATATTTCAGACTACTTATCTCCTTCTGTAGCCGGGTGCCTAATTTGGTACCGGGAAGGGGGGTAAATGCCTCCTACAGAACTCATTTCTACCAACCTCAGTTTGTCTCCCAGCTGAAATTTAATTTCTGAAGAAAAAAAATTTTCAAAACTAAGATAAGCCTGACTAATTCAAGCGTCCTGAGCAGCTAGTCAGTTTTATTTAGTATATCTTTGCCCTTATGGTAGTATATGGCTCACTTTTCCTTATTCACTGTCATTTTAACTTGATTTGGGAAAATTGACTCCAACTTTGCTCCCTCCCAGGATTTTCATGAAATTTTGCCTTTGTCTCTAGCATACCTGCGTGATTTTCTATGAAACTTAAACTACACATGACTACAGCAATATAGGAACAAAACATGAAATTTTTGAACAACTAGCCCCCCTTTGCTAAAAATTCCCCGTGAAATTAATAACAGTCGCATTTTTTGCTTAAATATTATTTTCAAATTTCTTTCTGAAAATTTACCCCATCCCAAGGACAATTCTTCACCCGGATAGTCCCCCCATGAAAATTAATTCATACACAGGACACACACACATACACACATTCGATTTTATGCATATATGTTACCGTGAATGTCCAAAATCTGGTTAATGTCAATATTCACCAGTGAATGTCCGAATTGCTCTTCTCTGCTTAGATTCACTTAGCTTTTTGAGTCAGCTTTTTTAATCTTATGCAAGCTATGATAGTAAAAACTAAAGTTAGGTTAGATTATGTAAGATTAGGTTAGATTGATTTTCTTTCTAAATATTAAAAATGGGCTAAAAACCTAACATTTTCTAACCCAACCTTACCAAGTCTAACCTAACCTGTCTTCATCAAACCTTGTATTAAATTGAAAAGGTTGACTGGTAACGCTAACTAATTCCAGGGAGGAAAAGAGGTATTTCGGACATTCACGGTAACATAGACATAGAAAAAAATACATCGGCATAGAAAGTCACGAGATTAACCGTAAAAATATGTGATTTTATAAGAAAATAAGGACCCCCAACTCTTCCCTATACAATCACCAGATTCTACGTGGTCAAATTGTGTGCAGCCGAAATTTTGCCAGGGGCTTGTTCCTCCCTAAATTGGCCATAATTGTGTTTTCAGGCACAGGGTTGAAGCATGTTTTGAGGGGGTTTGACAAAAATAGTTTTCAGGTTGTCCGTGTTTAACCCAGTCAAATTTTAAAGCGTTTTCTTTACGAGTTCCAAGCGTGTTGGACGAGGGTTCTTCAAAAGTGTAACGTCTCAGAATAGAGCCGCGTTTTCAGACACCAGGTTCCAACATGGGAGTTAATACCCAGCTCTGCACCAGGCGTTTTCAGAACTCCCAGTTCAACACGGATCTGCTGTCAACCGTTTTCAGTGATCGTGTTTCTATCGCGTTTCAACCTGGGTTTCTTAAAATTAGAACCTGCTTTCATACCAAGTCCAAAAACGGGGTTTGCAGTGATTGCCCCTAAAATTTAAAAAATGAACAGCTAGAAACCTTTAATATTTCTTTTTAAGGTACTGTGGACAAGCAAGATTTTTACTCTAATCAATTTTGAGCTGTAAATTTCAATTTATAGCTGTTATTCTGCTGATAACTATCAAAAAATTTAATTTTAACTAAATTTAAATCTTAACTAAATTTAATCACAATACAACCAAGATATACATCTCTTGTATATCTACAAGATGCTTTACAGCAAGTATATATACAAGATATACAAGATGCTTTTGAAATACAATAATAGAAACAACTTATAAAATTTTAATTATTTATATGGAAAACAATAAAAATCAATGAAAATCTGTAGCATCATCAGTTATCCTTGTACATAATGATCTAATTTCTTTCCCTTATTAAACCACAAGACTACTGGAGTCAACTTTAAGACTTGACATTATACAATTTTTGAATTCATCCCTTCAATCCCGCCATAAGCAGTTTTCAGCAGAGCAGTTTCCAACCTGGTTATTTGGCGGTAGAATCCCTATTTTAAAAACACTTCTTGCACTACACGCTTCCAACCCGTGTTGAGACCCGCGGAGTCTGAAAACGCAGCTTGGCATGGTTGAACACGGGTTTTGAGAAGACCCAAACTCATGTTCAACACGGCACTCAAAATGACAATCTGCACAACCCGTGTCAAACTGCGTGTTGGATGTTGGTGGCCTGAAAACGCATATTAGCGTGCGTTGAGTAGAATAGACACCTTGTCTTGTGTGTTTTACACGCGCTTTCTATCAGCTCCGCAAATGACCATGTTATTCTGTCTGATATTTAAAAATATTTGATTTTATTTCAACTACACTGGCAGTATTTATGAATCTATATTCAGCTATTCCGTAACAGACGTGATTTAGGATTGCGAATCTAAGTAGGTTCAATTTTTAGTCAAACCTTAAGAATAGGGGAGGGGAATTGAAAGAAATTATAAAAAGTTATGAAAGCTACGGTTAAAACGCTTCCAACCCGTGTTGAGACCCGCGGAGTCTGAAAACGCAGCTTAGCATGATTGAACACGCGTTTCGAGAAGACCCAAACTCATGTTCAACACGGCACTCAAAATGACAATCTGCACAATCCATGTCAAACTGTGTTTTGACATGTCAAACTGTGTTTTAGGCCACCAACATCCAAGGCAACCGACTTGGATGTTGGTGGCCTGAAAACGCATATTAGCGTGCGTTGAGTAGAATAGACACCTTGTGTTGTATGCTTTACACGCGCTTTCTGTCAGCTCCGCAAGTGACCTTTTTATTCTGTCTGATATTTAAAAATATTTGATTTTATTTCAACTACAGTGGCAGTATTTATGAATCTGTACTCAACTACTCCATAACAGATGTGATTCAGGATTGCGAATCTAAGTACGTTCAATTTTTAAGCACGTGGCTTAATTGGTGGCAGCCCGGCATTGTTCCCAACTGCATTTTCATAAAACAAAAATTTTCGTGTAGAGATCGTCACACACTACTTACTTTTTGCGCATACATTACTCTATATCAATTGAATCAAAAACCATAATGAATTTGGTTAGTTTTGAAGACAGTTTCATTTGAAATTTCATGTTATAAAATAAATAAATCATTCTTTTTTTTTTATCCTCGTAACAATAAGATTTACGGCGTACATTATCCATTCGTATTAGTTAAGATCATTATGAATGTCGACCCAACAGGACAAATTTCACAGATTTCAGTGGGGGGGATATCCCTGTTAACCTCCTGGGCTAGCCTTTGAACCCTTCCCCTAATATGAAAATATAAAATCCAAATTGTACAAGTTCAATGCATTCTGTGGCCCGTCATTTGTCTTTGTGGCTCTGAAATCGGTTTACTCAGATCTTATTTTCAACGAAGTTTTAGATTGTGTTTGGTGCAACACATAAGTACCCCTCTATTTAACACAAGTTCCCTTCCTCCTAAAAATGGTCCCAACTTCAAAACTGCACGCTTGAATCTGGAGAATTTCACCTCCTGAATCAGGGAAAAGTGTGTTTTTATTCATCAAACAGTTCGTGGTAGCGAACTAAAAGTAAAAAACGACTCGGTGGCAATAGTAACCGAAGCTCTAAAAAACGGAAAAAACAAAATATAACCAAAAGAATTCGATTTTATGCTGATTCCAAATATATAGAACTTACTAACTTTAATGTAATCCATCAGTAAGTACGAGCCTATGCGAAAAGATGCCTTATTTTTGAAAAAGTAGAGAAACATCCCAAAAAATAAAAGAATTTAATGAAAATTGCACCGTCAGATTCAGCTTCGCTAAGGTAAGGTAACTATGGGTAAGTCTAAAACTAGTGCTAGGGTAAGGATTACAGGCACAAACTGGGCCAGTGAGACTACCCCCTCTCTCCCCAACTACCACCAGGTTTTTTCAGCAGCATGGGCTTTATGACACCTTGTTTAAACTAAAATCAATTAAGGATTACCAATCTCAATGCAAATAAAACAAGCAACAGCCAGTGTAAAAAAAAATTGGCAAAAATCAGAAAATATGAGGTATTTGTAACTTACGAACGGGTGATCAGATCTTAAAGAAATTTGATATTAAGAAGGGTCTTGTGCTTCAGAGCTCTTATTTTAAGTCTCGACCAGATCCGGTGACATTAGAAGGAGTTGGAGGGGGAAACCGGAAATCTTGGAAAACGTGAAAATTGAGGTATCTTTATCTAACGAACCGGTGAACGGATCTTCATGAAACTTGATCTATAGAAATATCTTATGTATCAGATAATCCATTTTCAATTCGAATCGGATCTGAGGACATATGGGTTTGAAGGGGGGAAACAGAAATCTTTGAAACCAGAAATCTTGGGAAACGCTTAAAGTGGAGAGATCGGGATGTAACTTGATGGGATGGATAAGCACAAGTTCTAGATACGTGATTGACCTAATTGGAACGGATCCGCTCTCTTTGGGGGTGTTGGGGGATTTCCAGTACTTTGAAGAGTTCGGTCCTTCTGGACGTGCTAGGACGATGAACATTGGTAGGCGTATCAGGGATCTGCACAAATTGACTTGATAACAGTTGTTTCCCCACTTCGACCATCTGGGGGGCTGGAGGGAGAGGAAAAATTGAAAAAAATGAGGTATTTTTAACTTACGAATGGGTGATCGGATCTTAATGAAATTTGATATTTAGAAGTACCTCGTGTCTCAAAGCTCCCGTTTCCGGTGATATTGGGGGAGTTGGAGGGGGAAACGGGAAATCTTGGAAAACGCTTAGAGTGGAGAGATCGACATGAAACTTGGTGGGAAGGATAAGCACAAGTTCTAGATACGTGATTGACATAACGGGACTGAATCCGCTCTTTTTGGGGGAGTTGGAGGGGATGTTGATTCGGAAAAATTAGAAAAATTGAGGTATTTTTAATTTAATAACGGTGACCGGATCTTAATGAAATTTGATATTTAGAAGGAAATCATGCCTCAGAGCTCTTATTTTAAATCCAGACCAGGTCTGGTTACAATGGGGGAGTTGGGGGGGGACTGGAAATCTTTGAAAACGCTTAGAGTAGAGAGATCGGGATGAAACTTGGTGGGTACATAAGCAAATGTCGTAGATACGTGATTGACATAATCGGGCTGGATCCACTCTCTTTGGGGGAGTTAGGGGGGCTCAGTGCTTTGGCGAGTTCGATGCTTCTGGGCGTGCTAGGACGACGAAAATTGGTAGGTGTGTCAGGGACCTGCACAAATTGACTTGAGAAAGTCGTTTTCCCCGATTCAACCATCTGGGGAGCTGAAGGGGAGGAAAAATTAGAAAAAATGAGGCATTTTAACTGACGAGTGGGTGATTAGATCTTGATGAATTTTGATATTTATAAGTAACTCGTGCCTCAAAGCTCTTATTTTAAATCCTAACCGGCATTAAGCCTCTGATTTTCCTTTTAAATCATTCGATTGATTCTTAGAATTGTGCTAGAGCTCGTGCCATATGAGCTCTTGGCTCTTCCTACCTCGTCATAAGTGCCATATGAGCTCTTAGCTCTTGTTTGTTTGTCAAATAGCTCGTGGTAACGAACTGTAAGCAAGGAGCCATTCGCCTAGATCGTAACTGGAAGTCTAAAAAACAAATTTTTATAGCAATAGATGTAACACAAAATTATCGTTTTATGCTGATTCCAAATATATACAATTCATTAAGCCTAATGTTACCCATCAGTAGTTACAAGCCTTTTAAAGAAAGGAGGGAACCCCAAAAAGTCGAAGAATCTTAATAAAATCACACCGTCAAATTCAGCACTTCGTAGAACCCTATTGTAGAGGTTTAAGCTCCCATCTGGAACAATATGGAATTTTGTATTTTTTGGCAGAAAAAACATTACAGATTCGTGATTTTTTTTCATGGGTGACGGTTTCGTCAATTAAGTTTCGTCAATATCGTAAATTAAAATTTCTAGAGCCCTTTGTAATGCCAAAGAGACTGGAGCGAAACCAGCCCCCCCCCCCCTAGCACGCCCCTTTTTCCCCGAGCTCATTTAACCAAAATTCTGAGATAACAATTTTTTTTCAGCTCGGTTGAAACTTCCAATAGATATGCCTCGGAGGATGACATGGATGGATATGATTCCCCACATCCCCCGGGAAAAAAGCTGTTAATTTCCTAATCATTCACATTGTATAATATTGTATAATATTGGCACATTTGACACGGTACCTATAAGTTGACATGGTACTCACATTATTGTAAGACAGGAAACCTTATTGATTACGTTATAGTAAATCGAAGACTGGCAGGATCAATACAAGATACTAGGGTATATAGGACTGGTGTTATTGATTTTAAAAGTAAAGATCACCATCTAGTAGTGACTAGGGTTAATTTAAAGCTGAAATTTCGGAAGGGTAATTACCTCCCGGGAAGTTATGATGTTGGTAGACTCCAGGATGAGAATTTGAGAGAAACTTTCCAGGAACAGTTGAATACCAAACTTGAGAGTTTAAAATTTGACAATATGAAGATGGTTGGAATAATTTTAGAAAAACAATTTGTGAAGTTGCTGATAGTGTCTTAGGGAAGAAAGTTAAGACTACAACTAGGAATATTAGTGAAAAAGCCTTATGTTTAATAGAGAGGAGAAGGGGTTTGTATAGAAATAATCTGAGTAATAGATCATATGAAAACAAAAGGAATGTAAAGAAAGTGGAGAAAGTATTAGAATATGAACTAAGAAAGTGTGAAGTGGAGTCCAAGGATAAAATTGCCGAGGATCTGGAAGATGCAGCTACGCAGCATAATGGTAAAATATTATAATGGCAATCAATAAATTGAGAGGGAGTAGTTAATCCCGACTTTTCCCAGTTAAAGACAGGAACGGGGCCACAATTAGTGATAAGGAAAGAGTTAGAGAGATGGGTAGAACATTTTGAGAATGTGCTAAACCGAGATACTGTTGCAGGAAAAGATACAGAGGAAAATGAAAAAGTTTGTGATACCCTGGATGTGAAGCAAGATTTGTTTTGTGAGGAAAAATTAGCGATAACATTAAAAGGACTAAAAAATAACACGGCTCCGGGTGCTGATAGTGTTGTAAATAAGTTTCTTAAACATGGTGGCTCCGAGGTTAGAAATAAGTTACTGAAGATTATGAATATGATTTTTTAAAAAGAGGATGTACCCAACGATTTTAGAAAAACCCTTGATCAAACCACTATATAAGAAAGGTGATAATAGCGAGTGTCGCAATTATCGAGGCATTAGTCTGGTCCCTATAGGTAGCAAATCACTTAGTAATGTGATAATTTTTAGACTAAGAGATGCTGTAGACAAAGTTTTAAGAGACGAACAGTGCGGTTCTAGAAAAGTTAGAGGATGTGTCGACCAAATTTTTACTCTTAGGTTAATAACTGAGAAGTGCCTTAGTTTTCAAACATCCTTGGTCTTCAGTTTTATAGATTATGAGCAAGCGTCTGATTCTGTTGACAGCAGAGCTTTAGCAAAGGTCTTATGATAGAACGGTACACCAGACCAATACATTAAAGTTATTAGTGCTATGTACAAGATTAATACTGCTGTGGTTAGGAAATGAGGTTAATAGCTGGTTTTGTATTAAATCAGGAGTTAAGCATGGTTTTGCTATATCCCCCATTTATACGGATCATTTTGATGGACTTCGTATTAAGGAGCACCAAACTTTTGGAGGCTTTGCGGGTTCAGTGTGCTACAATAGGTTTTAAAATTAATCTTAAAAGAATAAATTACTAAGGCTAGGAATAAGTAAAGATAAAAAGGTGACGTTGGGTCATGAAAAGATTGATCAGGTGGGCAGCTTCAATTACCTTGGTAGTATTATTAGTAAAGACGGTGGGAGCAGTGAAGAGGTTAAAAGTAGAATAGCCAAGGCTCAGAGTGTTTTTTTACAATTAAAAAAAGTTTGGAAGAATGGTGAATTTCAGCCTGCAAACCAAGATTGTAATATTGGAAGGTAAAGTGATGAAAGTGGTCAAATATGGCTCTGAAGCACGGGCGCTCCAAAAGGCGGATGAAGGTTTACTAAATGTTTTCCGGAGAAATTGCCTACGGATTGTTCTGGGTACCCGGCTGACTGATCGTATTTCAAGTAGTAGGCTGTGCAAAAAGTGTGGTCCCATCCCGCTTTCTAATAAAAGAGAGGCTGAGATGGTTAGGGCACGTCCTGTGGAAAAAGGATGACAGATTGCTGGCAAATTGTCTTTGTCAGCCAACCGTCTAAGGCTAAACAGAAAGCAGGTTGTCCTCGTCTGGGGTGGGAAGATGTCTAAAGAAAAATTTAGAGAAAATGGGAACTTCTTGGGAGGGTGTAAAGAGGGGTGGGAATCTTCTGGGGTGGGAAGATGTCTAAAGAAAAATTTAAAGAAAATGGTAACTTTTTGGGAGGGCTTTGACTAGATTGGGATGGAGGAGGAGCGTGCGTAGCTGTATTAGCCTCAGGTTGCTTCGTGCTGCGGTGAGTTGTTAGTAGTAACTTTTGAACAAAATGTTTAACATAAGAAAAGACACCATTCAAAAATAACTAAAACAAACAAACAAAGTCATCATATAACACCCTCACCTCATTTAACACCCAAATACACATAGTATTTGTTATTTAAAAATATACAGACATTTTGTAGAGTGGGGATTTCCACAGGGAGAATTTTTCTTGTGGAGGGAAGTCTACATGAGTGAGCTTTCCAGGGGAACAGTTACATGGGACAATTTATTAGAATTACTATATGAAATTATTTTTATTTTTTTAACTTTCTCTTTGAAATTTAATTTAAAAACAAGTTTTTTTGCAGCTGAAAGTAAGGAGCAACATTAGAAATTAAAACAAACAGAAACTATTCCGTATATGAGGAATGCTGCAGCCTCCCCTATGCTTCGCTCTTGACGCTAATGTTTGACTTTCTGTCCCATTTTTCTAAGATCAACTCCAGAAACACAAGGGCCGTTTAATTAGAATAAAAAGCTTTTAAAGTACTAAAAACTATTACATGAAGAGCGAGGGATTAAAGAGGCGGCTTTTTTGTAAATATAATTTAAACTCATTAAAAATGTAAAACGGAAAACTGTTTTTATAACTCAAAGGTAAGTTAATTAAACTTTCAGAAATTGAATTCACTAGTAAAATCAGAGACTGATATTGTTTTCATGTTGCTCTCGCAACCCGTTACCTTCTTGCGAGGCTTTGGGACTATTTTGAAGACTGATACAGGCCCAATTGAAGACATGAGTTGCTGAGCGACCAACCATGGTCTTCGTATCCATTTTTATTTAGAATTGTTTTACAATTAAGTTTACAAACTAAATAATTTGGTTTTTCCCTAAAGAACTAATTGAAGTGAAGGAAATACGCTTGAGAAGAAAACAATTGTTACTTCATAATATGCAGAATAATCATAGTTAACACATTTTCAATGCAGCCTGTACATTTCACCCCCCCCCCCAATCCTTCCTAATGCCTAAATTATATATTGTCAATGCATTCTGTTAACCTTAACTTTTTTTTCCGTTTTTTTTTTCGTCATAGTTTATTCAATTTATAGGTACACAGGTTGAAACAACTGAGATGCATTGGGAGAATAAATATAACCTAGTAAATAGCCTATATATTTGCATATCAAGGGGGAATGGGGTGAAATATAGCGGGACTGCATGTAAAATGTGTTAACTATGATTATTCCGCATATTACGAAGTAGGCTAAAAATTGTTTTCTTAAGATAGCAAATGTATAATTTGGGCAATATATTTGCACATTGGGGGGGGGGGGATAAAGTATAGCAAGGCTGCATACAAAATGTATTAACTATGATTATTCTGCATATTAAGAAGTAAGAATCATTTTCTTAACATGTTTCCTTCTCTCAAGTTAGTTCTCTAGGCAAATACAAATAACTCTTTCAGGCGAATCCGTAATAATTTATTAGGGATGATTCAATGTAAAAAACAAAACAAAAGCAAAAAAAAATCGGAAAAATAGAAAAAGGAAAAAATGAAAACCATGTGGATAAATTGTAAAATAAATGAGGTTTTGGGAAGCCGAGGTTTTGGGGCATGTAGTCCCTCTTTCTGTACCAAGACCTGACATAGACTATTAATCTGGTAAACATCTAGTTTAGGGGCTTCTCGCTATCTTGAAAATCAGTTGAGTTAGATGAATTGAACTCCTAGGAATGAACCAAGGGCCAAAAACAGGCTCCAGGAAGGTATTACAAAGCTACCATTTAACCATTTTGTGATTTTTAGGGCAAAGAAGATTACATATGGTTTATGAGAGATCTATGGCCTTCCAATCTGAACGCTGAAAAACATTCCGATTGGTAGAATATTATACCTTAGAGGAAAATTATACTGAAGAAAATATTATAACCTAGACTACCTTAATTTTGAGTTTTCAGTCTATTATTCATTAAACTAGGATTTTACCCCAGTCTAAGTCTGTCTAGGTTTTTCTGTTTAGTTTCAGCCATTTTTTTTTATCCCATTTATACAGCAAAAATTAGCCTACATTCAAGAATTTACTTCCCAGAAAGTTTGAATATCGAAAATGCAAAAAATTCTAATTAATGGCGAAATGAAGGAAATTATAGGATGTAAAAATGACGAAATCGTAGATTTTCTTTTTTTTGGGGGGGGGAGCATAATGCCTGTGGTCTGTCCCTCTATATAGAGGCCTGGCGTGGCCTAGCCATACTAGTCTGAATTTATGAAATTCTCTTTAAAACACACTGAATTATGCAGCTTTCAACAATTTTCTTTCATGGAGGTCTTCAAGATTTTTTGTGGGGGAGATTAATACGAAAACACCAAAATAATGAAATTAAATGAAAAATTATACTGGGCTTACTGTAAAAATTATTTAATTTCAATTATTTAATTTCTGAGGAGGAGTCTGACTACACTTAGAGTACTAACCTAAAGCAATGAAGGTATCCAAATAATATCCGTTTTTTCTGATTGGGATGAACTTGAAACAAACATGTAAACATACACACAAATTCAGAACTGAAGAGCTAATTGACTAATGCATTTATAAAATGTTCCAGCATTCCTAATAACATTTAAACTGAAGCATAATTCGGCTCAAATTTTAATACTAGTGTTACAATGTATTACAATGTACGTCTACTGAGAAACTAAGTTTTTTAGCACTTTGTATAAAATTGGATTTTAAAACACAAAGTTTATTGGCTGAGATTCGGGAGTGAAGCTCACACCTTCATCTTAGCCAATAGTTGAAGAGAATACAAAACAATAATCAAATAAATCGACCAGAGTTGTCTTACGAATGGCAGAAGGCAAAATATCCGATTTTCTTATATTTTTTTTAATCCCTTTTTCAGTGCCATAGCTTACGTCCGATTAGACACAGGGCCGGATTTAAAGCTTTGACGCTTCTAGGCCAAAGCGTTTTTGCCGGTCAGTTTTTCCACGATTTTTGGTAAATTTCGAGGATAGCAGAAGCACTGAACAGAACGCAACTGATGAGCCAAAAATAATGAAAGATAGAGCAGAAAAAGAATTTTCAGCTTCCATTCTTAGGAGACATCTGACAGTTGATAAGTCGCCATACAATTTCTGTGTTGTTTTAAAAATCACTTTTCTATGAATAGACAGCGCGGGAACGAGGTGCACCTGGCACCGTGCTGATAAATCACTTCAGCCCAGTTTTTGATAAAAAAAAATCACTTTTCTATGAATAGACAGCGCGGGAACGAGGTGCACCTGGCACCGTGCTGATAAATCACATCAGCCCAGTTTTTGATAAAAAAAAAAATCACTTTTCTATGAATAGACAGCGCGGGAACGAGGTGCACCTGGCACCGTGCTGATAAATCACATCAGCCCAGTTTTTGATAAAAATAAAAATCACTTTTCTATGAATAAACAGCGCGGGAACGAGGTGCACCTGGCACCGTGCTGATAAATCACATCAGCCCAGTTTTTGATATAAAAAAAAATCACTTTTCTATGAATAAACAGCGCGGGAACGAGGTGCACCTGGCACCGTGCTGATAAATCACATCAGCCCAGTTTTTGATATAAAAAAAAATCACTTTTCTATGAATAGACAGCGCGGGAACGAAGTGCACCTTATATCACAGTGCTGATAAATCATATCAGCCCAGTTTTTGATAAAAAAAAAAAAAATCACTCAGTGATAGTTTATTGCGTCTCCTGGTAATGTACGGCCCTAGGCGCGGGCCTAGTAGGTCTAATGGTAAAGCCTGGTTCTCCATTTACTTATAAGGAACATTTCAAAAAAATATAAGTAAATAAGGGGTACATTACCTACAAGCTCATTGACTTTCCATCTAATTGCTTGGTGCATGTTGCTTTGTGATTGAAATATGATTTGAAATTTATTTGTGAAAAGGGGGAAATTTGCAAAAACCAAGGATCATTTTTGTAAATATAGAAACTGCTTTGAATTATCATAAAATCTGAAGCTTTCAAGTGAAGGAGGCCTAAGTTCGTTTTTTTACAGCTTTGTTTCTTAAACACGTATTAGTGGGTGTAAGATAACTTACCATGGCCGAAAATCATTTAATGGTTAGAATGTTTTGTCATTGTTTTTTCATCACTGCTTTTTCTATCAAAGGTGACATGGTGAAAAAAGAACCGTTTTGTTTTGCTCTTCATTGGACTAGGCTTCCATTTCAACTTCATCTTCTTTTTTTAATCTGTCATTAAAAAAAGCACCATGCTTCTTTTTATAATCGGCAGCTGCGCCACTCTTTGTGTTGATACAAAAACCTTCATTATTTCAGTGTGATTGTAAAAAGCATCTTCTGCTTTTTATGGCTTATGGTATTAACCAAGTGACATATAGCAATCGCAAATTCTGTCGGTCTGTCTGTCGGTCCTGGTTTTGCTACTTTAGGCACTTCCAGGTAAGCTAGGACGATGAAATTTGGCAAGCGTATCACGGACCGGACCAGATTAAATTAGAAATAGTCGTTTTCAGTCATTATTTCAGTGTGATTGTAAAAAGCACCATCTGCTTTTTATTTCATCAAATACGGTCATTGTTTTCACGTGTTACTACAATTTCAGACGTATACCCACCGTGCTCTGGTTTGTTGAAGTCTAAGTGCTTACCAGATTTACATACCCTTAGCTATTTTTCTAACGAGCAGCAAGTTTACAATGTTTTCATGGGTTACTACAATTTCAGACGTATACCCACCGTGCTCTGGTTTGTTGAAGTCTAAGTGCCTACCAGATTTACATACCCTTAGCTATTTTCCTAACGAGCAACAAGGTTTTTACAGTTCCATATTACCTGCAACCACAGACGATTATGCACGAAAAGAATTGCACCCACATTAGTTTGCATGCATAAAATAGCCCACACATGGAATTTTACCACCCTAAAAAGGAGAATCGAGCCCGTTAAAGTAAGTTTTAGTATATATATATAACCATTGGCGGTACAATAGCGCTGCCTAACTGGCCTCTATGTATTAATTAAATAAAAAAACAAGTTTTTTAACTGCAAGTAAGGATCGACATTAAAACTTAAAACGAACAGAAATTATTTTGTATATAAAAGGGTCTGTCCCCTCCTCAATGTCCCACTCTTTACGCTAAAGTTTGACTCTTTTTTCACAATTTTACTTTTTAAAATAATAAAAAACTTTACCTTAAAGAGCAAGGCGTTGAGGAGGGGACAACCCCTTTTATATACAGAACAATTTCTGTTCTTTTGAAGTTTTAATGTCGCTCCTGGCTTGCAGTTAAAACACTCGTTTTTTGTTTGATTTCTGAACGTTTTTGAATGAATGCATGTTTTGATTTTGGCTCACCGGACATGAATAATTAAAACAAAATTTACACATTAATTTTTTTTGCTAAATGGCTTTCTCACAGTATTGATTGGACGATTCTGATAAAAAAGGGGTGGGCAAGGAGACCTAGTTGCCCTCCAATTTTTAGGTTTCTTAAACATGCAACTACATTTTTTTTACGAACGTTTTTGATAGTAATAAACATACGTACCTAACGAATTAGCTTACGTAATGCACTTCTATATTTGTGTATTTTTATTACGTATAGGAAGGGGTTTGCCCCCTCGTCAGCGCCTCGTTCTTTTCACTAAAGGTTGAATTTTGTCCCAAATTTTTTAGAATGACCCCTGAATCACGAAGGCCATAAAATAAATAGTTGAAATTACTAAAAATACTTTAGCGTAAAGAACAAGGTATTGTAGTGGAGACGAACTCCCTTATATACGTAATATTTTATGCTCGTTTTAAGTGTTAATGCTGCTCATTACTTCCAGTTTAAAAAAAATTTTCGCATTGTTTTTTTAAATAATGCTATAAAATCCTGCGCCACCTTCATGGAATTTCTCTTCCATCATGAAAAATTCCCTCATGGAAAGATCCTCCACATAACCTTCTCCCCCGACCCACCCCCACCCCAACGTGAAAAAGTCGCCTGAAAATGTCTTTATACTTCATAATTAACAGTTATTATACGTAAACAATGGTCAAAGTTTGTAACTTGCAGCCCCTCCTTCGGGGACTGTGGAGGATTAAGTCGTCCCCAAAGACATAGTTATAAGGTTTTCGACTAAGTTTAACAGAATGGCTATCTCAAAATTTTGATCAGAAGACTTTAAGGAGAAAATGAGTGTGGGAAGGGGACTAGGTGCCCTCCAATATTTTTGGTCACTTCAAAATGGCACTAGAGTTTTCAATTTCCGTTAGAATGAGCCCTCTCGCGACACTCTAGGACAACTGGGTCGACACGATCATTCCTGGGGGAAAAAACAACAAATAAACACGCATCCGTGATCTGTCTTCTGGCAAAAAATGCAAAATTCCACATTTTTGTTGATGGGAGCTTGAAACTTGTACATTAGGGTTCTCTGATATGCTGAATCTCATGGTGTGATTTTTTGAAGGGGTATTTCCTCCTATTTTCTAAAATTGGACAAATTTTCTCAGGCTCGTAACTTTTGATGGGTAAGACTAAACTTGATGAAAGTTGATTTTAAATATATCAGCATTAAATACAGTTCTTTTGATGTAACTATCGGTATGAAAATTTGAAAAAAATCCCCCCACTACTCCCCCCAGACGGTCGAATCGGGGAAATGACAATTGTCATTTCTAATTTAATCAGGTCTGGTGCCTGATATGCTTGCCAAATTTAATAAATTTACAAATTTAATTTACGTCGTCCTTGCTTACCTGGAAGTACCTAAACTAGCAAAACCGGGACCGACAGAACTTCCGATCGCTATATGTCACTTGGTAGATACCAAGGGCCATAAAAAAGGCGTCCAAATTCAATACGATCTGTTATTATTTTGATGAAAATGGTTTTTGTAAGAACAAGAAAAAGTGTCGTTTTTTGCATATTTGTCAACGTTATGTCTCAAAAACATGTAGTTATAATAAGTCTAGTATTAATAACGTCGACCTGTGCTGTCTTTTATCATTTATTAAATAAAAAAACTAGTTTTTTAAACTGAAAGTGAGGAGCGACATTAAAACCTAAAACGAACAGAAATTACTCCGTATATGAAATGGGTTATCCCCTCCGCAATCCCTCGCTCTTTATGCTAAAGTTTTTAATTGTTTTAAAAAGTAAAATTGTGGCAAAGAGTTAAACTTTAGCGTAAAGAGCGAAGGATTGCGGAGGGGACAACCCATTTCATAAACGGAGTAATTTCTGTTCGTTTTAAGTTTTAATGTCGCTCCTTACTTTCAATCAAAAAACTAGTTTTTTTATTTAATTTCCGAACATTTTTGAATTAATGCATGTTTGATTTTGGCTCTCCGCACATAAATTATTAAAATGAAATTTGCATATCAATTCTTTTTTTGGCTAAACGGCTTTCTCTTAGTTTTGATCAGACGATTTTGAGAAATAAGGGGTGGGGAAGGAGGCCTAGTTGCCCTCCAATTTTTCGGTTGCTTAAAAAGGCAAACTAGAGCTTTTAATTTCTAACGAACGTTTTAATTAGTAAAAAATATACGTAACTTAAGAATTAACTTACGTAACAAATTTTTATATTCTTATTTTTTTATTATGTATATGAGGGGGTTTGTCCCCTCGTTAATACCTCGCTGTTTAAACTAATCTTAAGTTTTGGCCCAATTCTTTAAGAATGACCCCTGAATCAGAAAGGCCGTAGAATAAATAGTTGAAATTACTAAAAATACTTTAGCATAAAGAGCGAAGTATTTATCTCCTCCTAAATACCTCGCTCTTTATGCTAAAATATTTTTAGAACCCCTCATATGCGTAATAATCTCTGTTCATTTTAAGTTTTAATGCTACTCCTTACTTTCAATTGAAAAAACTTTTTCATGTTTATTTTTTCATTGTTTTTTTTATAATAATGCTAGAAAATCCCGCGCCCTTTTCATTGAATTTCTCTTCCCCCATGACATATTCCTCCAAGGAAAGATCCTTCCACATAGCCCCCTACCCTCAACCCCACCATCAAACTAAAAAAATCCCCCTGAAAAAGTATGTACACTTCCCAATAACCATTACTTCATGTAAACACTGGTCAAGGTTTGTAACTTGCAGCCCCTCCCCCAGGGACTGTGGGGGAGTAAGTCATCCCCAAAGACACAGTTGTTATGGTTTTCGACTATGCGGAACAAAATGGCTATCTAAAAATTTTGATCCGTTGACTTTGGGAAAAATGAGCGTGGGAGGGGGCCTAGGTGCCCTCTAATTTTTTGTCACTTAAAAAGGGCACTAGAACTTTTAATTTCCGTTAGAATGAGAATTCTTGCGACATTCTAGGACCACTTGGTCGATACCATGACCCCTGAGAAAAAAAACAAATAAACACGCACCCGCGATCTGTCTTCTGGCAAAAAATACGAAATTCCACATTTTTGTAGATAGGAGCTTGAAATTTTTGCTATAAGGTTCTCTGATACTCTGAATGCGATGATGTGAATTATGAATTTTAGGGGGTGTTTCCCCCTATTTTCCAAAATAAGGCAAATTTCCTCAGGCTCGTAACTTTTGATGACAAAGACTAAATTTGATGAAACTTATATACTTAAAATCAGCATGAAAATCCGATTCGTTTTTTAGAGTTTCGTTTACTATTTAGCCGGGTCGCTCCTTATTACAGTTTGTTACCACGAACTACTTGATTGACAAGAAATGTATTTCGCACATCCATATTACGTTATCAAACAGTTCGTGGTAACGAACTTTAAGTAAGGAGCGACCCGGCTCAATAGTAACTGAAACTCTAAAAAATGGAATTTTGATACCAATAGTTACATCAAAAGAATTGCATTTTAATGCTGATTTTAAATATTTAAGTTTTATCAAGATCAGTTATACCCATCAAAAGTTAAGAGCCTGAGAAAATTTGCCTCATTTCAGAAAATAGGGGGAAAAAACCCCCTAAAAGTCATACAATCTTAACGAAAATCACACCATCAGATTCAGCGTATCAGAGAACGTTGTTGTAGAAGTTCCAAGCTCCTATCTACAAAAATGTGGAATTTCGCATTTTCTGCCAGAAGACAGATCACGGATGCGTGTTTGTTTTATTTTATTTTTTTTCCAGGGGTGATCGTATTGACTGAGTTGTCCTAGAATGTCGCGAGAGGGCTCATTTTAACGGAAATCAAAAGTTCTAGTTCCCTTTTTCAGTGACCAGAAAAATCGGAGGGCACCTAGGCCCCCTCACACGCTCATTTTTACCAAAAGTGACCGGATCAAAATTCTGAGATAGCCATTTTATTCAACATAGTCGAAAAACCTAATAGCTATGTCTGTTGGACGACTTACTCCCCCACAGTCCCCGTGGGAGGGGCTGCAAGTTACAAACTTTGACCTGTGTTTACATATAGTAATGGTTACTGGGAAGTGTTCAGACGTTTTCAGTGGGATTTTTTGGGTTTAGGGGGGAGATTTGAGGGAGGGTTACGTGGGAGAATATTTCCATAGAGAAACTTGTCATGGGGGAAGAGAATTTCAACGAAGGGGGTGCAGGGTTTTCTAGCATTATTTGAAAAAAACAATGAAAAAATAAATATGAAAACTTTTTTCTACTGAAAGTAAGGAACAGCATTAAAACTTAAAACGAACAAAAATTATTACGCATATGAGGGGTTTACTTCCACTTTATACCTCACTCTTTACGCTAAAGTATTTTTAGTAATTTCAACTATTCATTCTACGACCTTTGTGATTCAGAGGTTATTCTTTAGGAATTGGGACAAAATTTCAGCTTTAGGGTAAAGAGCGAGGTATCGACGAGGGTTGAACCCCCTCATACACGCAATAAAAACGTACGAATATAGAAGCTCGTTACGTAAATTCATTCGTAAGTTACGTATATTTTTTACCAATGAAAACCTTTGTAAAAAATTAAAAGTTCTAGTTGTTTTTTTAAGTAATCAAAAATTGGAGGGCAACTAGGCCTCCTCCTTCGCTCCTTTTTCTCAAAGTCTTCCGATTAAATTGCAATTAATTAATATGCGAATTTTGCTTTAACTATTTATGTGCGGAGAGCCAAGATCAAAACATGCATTAATTCAAAAACGTCCAGAAATTAAATAAAAAAACAAAGTTTTTTTAAATGAAAGTAAGGAGCAACATTAAAACGGATGGGCTTTTCCTCCTCAACGCCCCACTCTTTACGCTAAATTTTCTTACTGTTTTAAAAATAGAGTTATGAGAAAAAGTCAAACTTTAGCGTAAAGAGCGGGGCGTCGAGTAGGAAAAGCCCATTTCATATACGGAGTGATTTCTGTTCGTTTTAATTTTTAATGTTGCTCCTTACTTTCATTTAAAAAACTTGTTTTTTTTATTTAATTTTCAAAAGAAGTAGCTATAAACAAGCAATACGAAGTGAAAATGTTGTTCTTAATGCAGGACTGAACTAACATTCATTCAGTACTGAATTAACATTCATTCAGTGAACATCTGTAATTGCTCTATACAATTTTCAGCCGGATTAATTCTGACAAGTAAATTTTTTGGTTTTTTTTCAATGAATTCGGAGTAATAGCATAATTTTTGCGAGCGCTGTACAAAATTGGATGTGAATTATCTTGGGCGTTCGTTTATCTATTTTTTGAAAATTATAAACATTATTGAAAATAAATATGGTTGAGAAAAGCGGGAAGCGATCAAGACAAAGTGATTTAGAGGATTCAAGAGGATCCACAGAGTCGACTAATAATATCTCAAAGTTAGATAAAATCCTTGAAATAGTCGAAGCAACTTGAAATGATGTCTTAGAAATAAAAATGGAAATCGTTGACATTAATTCTGGTTTAGAATCCCTAAAGTCTCGTGTGGAAGATCTAGAATTAGCAAGAACGGCCCAAGAAAATGAATTATCTAGTATCAAGCAGGAAATATCGGCATAACGAAACCAAATTGAAAAGGAGCCTGGTTTGGGTGAATTAGCATCTAGAGTCCTTGTGCTAGAAAACATGAATAGAAGAAGGAATGTTATTATATGGAACATTAAAAGTGAATCTAAATCAAGGGCTAAAGACCATTTTGATACCTCACTTTCCCACCTTGGATTTAATATCCGATTTGAGCTACTTGAGTTTACGGATAGATTTATGGAAATCCAGCTTCAGGATGATAAGGACAAATTCTGTATGCTTCAGGGAAACAAGAAATTACGTGAAAACCCGTTCGAAAGAGGAGCCGCACGTAAATCCCCTTATATCTATATGACAGATGATGTGACAAAAGGAGTTCGTGACATTCGTAATTCCCTTAGAATTAAACAAAAAGAATTTAAAGCAAAGGGAATTAGTGCTTGGATCACCCCAGTGGTCCGACCTGTATTGTGCTTAATTGATAATGAAGAAAAAGTAAAGCTTAAGTGGTATAAAGTCTTGTAAGTGAGATACATGTATGAGAAATAGATCTAAAGATAGAAATAGTCGCTTGGTATTTTTTTTTTTTTAGTTGATTTATAGTTTATGATGAATATTTGTTATTTATTTGTTGGATTTATGACTGTAGTTGGCCTATGATCTAGCTCATGTATCCATGTTAAATTGCGCTAGCCTTCATATGATGATACGAATAATGGCTTAAATAAATAAGAAGCCAAGAAGAGATTATGTTCTTCTTTTTTTCCTTTTCTTTTTTGTTGCTATTGTTATTCTTATTTCTATTTTATGTTTCATGGTTCTTATTTTCGAAATTTTCGTCTTTTTTCTCTTTGTCTTTACTTTTCTTTCCTCTTTTTGTCTTTACATTGGCTCACTGACATGGGATGCGGAATTATCATTGAATTTGGATTATGGATAATTTGAATATTTTTCAAGTCCCTGCTGGTAGGCTGGAGGAACTGGAAAAATATCCTCTTGACATAAATAAATATTTTCATAAATTTTCGTCACAAGATCAAGATTTGTCAGTTCCTTATATTGCATCTAAAAATAAATATTTATGTATTCATGAACTTCCACCTTTAAATAATCATATAAAACGAATGTCATTTTGGAATTATAGAGGACTAAATAGCAGCCTAATTAATGATTTTTTTTTAAGCATCTTCAATTCATGTGTTAGGAGTCTGTGAAACATTCCTTGACGAAAATAATACATTTCAACATTATTAAAATTATCGATATTTCGGTGTTAGTCACAAAAAGATCAGGAGGGGAGGAATAGGTATTTTTATGCGAGATGACTTAACATCCTCTTTACGTAATGATTTTATGATTTAGAATGTTGAGATGCTATTTGAGAGTTGTGTAGTAGAAGTGAATGATGGAAGAAATACGTTTTTGGTAATTGTAGTATATTGGCCACCATCGTCTTGTCTTCAAGAGTTTTTAAGACAATATGAGTCATTGCTAGATGCTCTCACTCAACAACACCATCCATTTTATATACTGCGAGATTTTAATGTTGATTTAATGCGTCATAATGCTGTGACATCTAATAAGGGAATGGCATTTTTGAACATTTCATTTTTGCATGGTTTGTTGCCGACTTGCTTACTACCGTCAAGAATTCGAGATAACCATGCAACTCTTATTGATAACATTTTCACATTGCAAAATTGCTTTGATACCCATTTTATTTTAAATGATACGTCTAATCATTGTGTTGTTGTTTTTGACTTCCCTGGATCAGGAATGGATCGTGGAAAGAGACCAAATAAAATTTATAAGAGGGTAATTAACCAGAAAAAATAGATGAGATGAAAATAAAAATAAGAGATCTAGACTGGAGTGATCTGTTAAATACTGAAGACCCAAATCAGTCAATTGCTTTATTTTATAGTAAGTTTAAACAAATATTTGACCGATTATGTCCTTTGGTATTAAGAAAAAATCAGGATTTACCTCTTAAGCCATGGGTTACTCAAAGCTTGTTAAATAGTATAAAAGAAAAAAATAGATTATATAAGGTAAGAATGCAGTATCCAAATGAAATTAATATTGAAAACTTTAAAAAAAATATATAAAAATCAAATAACTTTTGTTCTCAGAGAGGGAGAAGCAAAATATTATCAAAAGAAATTTCGTGAATGCGATTCACCGCGGAAAACATGGAAAATAATAAATGAAAGAATAAATAATGTCAAAACAAGAAATATTCCATCCCATGTTACAACTAATGCAGGAGTTAAAATAAAGGATGAGAGAGTAATCGGAGAAGCATTTGCTAACGATTTTAGGAAAATTGGACCTGATCTGGTGGATCAAATTTCTGATGGGACACATAATCGTAGAAATTATATTCCAAATAAATTAGATAAGACTATTTTTATGTACCCTATTCAGTTCTTGGGATTTCAAAAAGCTTTTACTAGTTTGAAAAATGGATTTTCAATAGGATGTGACAATATGTAGACTTCTCTGTTTAAAGAATTAGCTGAAGTACTTAGTCAGCCGCTTTTATTTATTTTTAATTCTTGCATGAAAAAAGGTCTTTTTCCAGTTTGTCTTAAAGTAGCTAAGGTTTTACCTTTGTTTAAAAAGGCGATAAAGATAATCTAAATAATTAATGGCCTATTGCTATTTTATTACCTGTTTCTAAATTTTTTGAAAAAATAATAAATAGTAGATTTACTTCATTTCTGGTAAAGAATAATTTTTTCTTCTCCAAATCAGTTTGGTTTCTTGCGTGGTAGGTCAACAGAGCAAGCAGAAGCTGCTTTACATAATTTCTTATCAGATGCTATGGATGATAGTTACTTGGCGGCAATTATATATTTAGACATTAAAAAAGCTTTTGATACAATAGAACATTCAATTCTTTTTGATAAATTGGAAAATGTAGGAATTCGTGGAATAGCTATATTTATATAAGTATGGCAATAGCGTGGAATAGCAAAATACTTGAGTTATTGAGATCTTATATATTAGAAAGAAGTTTTACAGTCCAAGTTGGTGAGGAATCATCTCATATTTTTCCTTTAGAAAATATAGGGGTTCCAAAAGGGTCTGTATTGGGGCCGTTACTTTTTTTGGTATACATAAATGACCTTCCAAAATGAATGCCTTCAGACGATGAATCACCAATATTGTTTGCAGATGATACAGCAATTAATTTGAAGGCTGGTAACGAGGAAGACTTGTGAATGGCCTCGAAACTGTTGCTTTTAATGTAAATTCTTGGTTTCATGCTTATCGACTAATACCTAACCTAGATAAGTCGGAATTTGTGGTTTTCGGGAGAAGTTTGAGAGCAGTGAAGTGTGTGTCATTTAAAACTATTAGTATTGGAATTTCCTCCATAAAAAGAGTGGATGTATTTAGATATTTAGGTATCTACATTGACTCAACTCTGTCTTCCAAGGCGCATATTAATAAACTCGAGGCAACAGTGTCCAGGAATATCGGCTGTTTGTATAGAGTAAAGTTCTTGTTTCCTTATCGAATAATGAGAAAATTATATTTTTCATTGATGGAATGCTATTTTCAATATTGCTCGACCGTTTGGATGCTCACATTCCATTCACATTTACGAAGACTCCAAATCGTCCAAAACAAGGCAATAAGAATCCTGGACCTTTTTTTTAACACACCCTAGGAAGACAAACGAATTATCTGAAACTAAAGCATCATTTTTATTTCTTAATATTCTTCATTTACAACAAATTTTTCACCTTAATATAGGCATATGGTTTTTAGAAATCCAACGCAGGGATAATATTTTCAATAAAATGAAACTCTTGGTTGAAAATAAACATAGCCATTTATCAAGAGCAAGGAATACGTTTCTTTTTCCTTTTATTAAAAATGAGAGATCAAGACTAAGTTTAAGATATCAACTTCCTGAGATTGCTAATAAACATAAACTACTTGATTTAAGAAATGAGTCACCATCTCTCTATACATACAAAAAGAAATTGAAAGAGATAGTTCTTTCTGCCTATAGTAGTGGGGACTGAATGTAAAGTGATTTATTTATAAATTAGTTTATTATAAGTCCCATCCGTGTCTACGAGTCGATTTTTTTTTCTCTCTCTCTCACTCTTTCTCTCTTTTTATGCATTCCATGAATAGAAGAAGATTATGCATTATGCATAGAAGAGATTATGTTCTTCTTTTTTTCCTTTTCTTTTTTGTTGCTATTGTTATTCTGATTTCTATTTTATGTTTCATGGTTCTTATTTTCGAAATTTTCGTCTTTTTTCTCTATGTCTTTACTTTTCTTTCCTCTTTTTGTCTTTACATTGGCTCACTGTCATGGGATGCGGAATTATCATTGAATTTGGATTATGGATATTTTGAATATTTTTCAAGTCCCTGCTGGTAGGCTGGAGGAGCTGGAAAAATATCCTCTTGACATAAATAAATATTTTCATAAATTTTCATCACAAGATCAAGATTTGTCAGTTCCTTATATTGCATCTAAAAATAAATATTTATGTATTCATGAACTTCCACCTTTAAATAATCATATAAAACGAATGTCATTTTGGAATTATAGAGGACTAAATAGCAGCCTAATTAATGATTTTTTTTTTAAGCATCTTCAATTGATGTGTTAGGAGTTTGTGAAACATTCCTTGACGAAAATAATACATTTCAACATTTTGAAAATTATCGATATTTCGGTGTTAGTCACAAAAAGATCAGGAGGGGAGGAATAGGTATTTTTATGCGAGATGACTTAACATCCTCTTTACGTAATGATTTTATGATTTAGAATGTTGAGATGCTATTTGAGAGTTGTGTAGTAGAAGTCAATGATGGAAGAAATACGTTTTTGGTAATTGTAGTATATTGGCCACCATCGTCTTGTCTTCAAGAGTTTTTAAGACAATATGAGTCATTGCTAGATGCTCTCACTCAACAACACCATCCATTTTATGTACTGCGAGATTTTAATGTTGATTTAATGCGTCATAATGCTGTGACATCTAATAAGGGAATGGCATTTTTGAACATTTCATTTTTGCATGGTTTGTTGCCTACTTGCTTACTACCGTCAAGAATTCGAGATAACCATGCAACTCTTATTTATAACATTTTCACATTGCAAAATTGCTTTGATACCCATTTTATTTTAAATGATACGTCTAATCATTGTGTTGTTGTTTTTGACTTCCCTGGATCAGGAATGGATCGTGGAAAGAGACCAAATAAAATTTATAAGAGGGTAATTAACCAGAAAAAATAGATGAGATGAAAATAAAAATAAGAGATCTAGACTGGAGTGATCTGTTAAATACTGAAGACCCAAATCAGTCAATTGCTTTATTTTATAGTAAGTTTAAACAAATATTTCTCTTAAGCCATGGGTTACTCAAAGCTTGTTAAATAGTATAAAAGAAAAAAATAGATTATATAAGGTAAGAATGCAGTATCCAAATGATATTAATATTGAAAACTTAAAAAAAAAATATAAAAATCAAATAACTTTTGTTCTTAGAGAGGCAGAAGCAAAATATTATCAAAAGAAATTTCGTGAATGCGATTCACCGCGGAAAACATGGAAAATAATAAATGAAAGAATAAATAATGTCAAAACAAGAAATATTCCATCCCATGTTACAACTAATGCAGGAGTTAAAATAAAGGATGAGAGAGTAATCGCAGAAGTATTTGCTAACCATTTTAGGAAAATTGGACCTGATCTGGTGGATCAAATTTCTGATGGGACACATAATCATAGAAATTATATTCCAAATAAATTAGATAAGACTATTTTTATGTACCCTATCCAGTTCTTGGGATTTCAAAAAGCTTTTACTAGTTTGAAAAATGGATTTTCGATAGGATGTGACGGTATGTAGACTTCTCTGTTTAAAGAATTAGCTGAAGTACTTAGTCAGCCGCTTTTATTTATTTTTAATTCTTGCATGAAAAAAGGTCTTTTTCCAGTTTGTCTTAAAGTAGCTAAGGTTTTACCTTTGTTTAAAAAAGGCGATAAAGATAATCTAAATAATTAAAGGCCTATTGCTATTTTATTACCTGTTTCTAAATTTTTTGAAAAAATAATAAATAGTAGATTTACTTCATTTCTGGTAAAGAATAATTTTTTCTTCTCCAAATCAGTTTGGTTTCTTGCGTGGTAGGTCAACAGAGCAAGCAGAAGCTGCTTTATATAATTTCTTATCAGATGCTATGGATGATAGTTACTTGGCGGCAATTATATATTTAGACATTAAAAAAGCTTTTGATACAATAGAACATGCAATTCTTTTTGATAAATTGGAAAATGTAGGAATTCGTGGAATAGCTATATTTATATAAGTATGGCAATAGCGTGGAATAGCAATATACTTGAGTTATTGAGATCTTATATATTAGAAAGAAGTTTTACAGTCCAAGTTGGCGAGGAATCATCTCATATTTTTCCTTTAGAAAATATAGGGGTTCCACAAGGGTCTGTATTGGGGCCGTTACTTTTTTTGGTATACATAAATGACCTTCCAAAATGAATGCCTTCAGACGATGAATCACCAATATTGTTTGCAGATGATACAGAATTAATTTGAAGGCTGGTAACGAGGAAGACCTGTGAATGGCCTCGAAACTGTTGCTTTTAATGTAAAATCTTGGTTTCATGCTTATCGACTAATACCTAACCTAGATAAGTCGGAGTTTGTGGTTTTTGGGAGAAGTTTGAGAGCAGTGATGTGTGTGTCATTTAAAACTATTAGTATTGAAATTTCCTCCATAAAAAGAGTGGATGTATTTAGATATTTAGGTATCTACATTGACTCAACTCTGTCTTTCAAGGCGCATATTAATAAACTCGAGGCAACAGTGTCCAGGAATCTCGGCTGTTTGTATAGAGTAAAATTCTTGTTTCCTTATCGAATAATGAGAAAATTATATTTTTCATTGATGGAATGCTATTTTCAATATTGCCCGACCGTTTGGATGCTCACATTCCATTCACATTTACGAAGACTCCAAATCGTCCAAAACAAGGCAATAAGAATCCTGGACCTTTTTTTAACACACCCTAGGAAGACAAACGAAGTATCTGAAACTAAAGCATCATTTTTATTTCTTAATATTCTTCATTTACAACAAATTTTTCACCTTAATATAGGCATATGGTTTTTAGAAATCCAACGCAGGGATAATATCTTCAATAAAATGAAACTCTTGGTTGGAAATAAACATAGCCATTTATCAAGAGCAAGGAATACTTTTCTTTTTCCTTTTATTAAAAATTAGAGATCAAGACTAAGTTTAAGATATCAACTTCCTGAGATTGCTAATAAACATAAACTACTTGATTTAAGAAATGAGTCACCATCTCTCTATACATACAAAGAGAAATTGAAAGAGATAGTTCTTTCTGCCTATAGTAGTGGGGACTGAATGTAAAGTGATTTATTTATAAATTAGTTTATTATAAGTCCCATCCGTGTCTACGAGTCGATTTTTTTTTCTCTCTCTCTCACTCTTTCTCTCTTTTTATGCATTCCATGAATAGAAGAGATTATGCATTATGCATAGAAGAGATTATGTTCTTCTTTTTTTCCTTTTCTTTTTTGTTGCTATTGTTATTCTGATTTCTATTTTATGTTTCATGGTTCTTATTTTCGAAATTTTCGTCTTTTTTCTCTATGTCTTTACTTTTCTTTCCTCTTTTTGTCTTTACATTGGCTCACTGTCATGGGATGCGGAATTATCATTGAATTTGGATTATGGATATTTTGAATATTTTTCAAGTCCCTGCTGGTAGGCTGGAGGAGCTGGAAAAATATCCTCTTGACATAAATAAATATTTTCATAAATTTTCATCACAAGATCAAGATTTGTCAGTTCCTTATATTGCATCTAAAAATAAATATTTATGTATTCATGAACTTCCACCTTTAAATAATCATATAAAACGAATGTCATTTTGGAATTATAGAGGACTAAATAGCAGCCTAATTAATGATTTTTTTTTAAGCATCTTCAATTGATGTGTTAGGAGTTTGTGAAACATTCCTTGACGAAAATAATACATTTCAACATTTTGAAAATTATCGATATTTCGGTGTTAGTCACAAAAAGATCAGGAGGGGAGGAATAGGTATTTTTATGCGAGATGACTTAACATCCTCTTTACGTAATGATTTTATGATTTAGAATGTTGAGATGCTATTTGAGAGTTGTGTAGTAGAAGTGAATGATGGAAGAAATACGTTTTTGGTAATTGTAGTATATTGGCCACCATCGTCTTGTCTTCAAGAGTTTTTAAGACAATATGAGTCATTGCTAGATGCTCTCACTCAACAACACCATCCATTTTATGTACTGCGAGATTTTAATGTTGATTTAATGCGTCATAATGCTGTGACATCTAATAAGGGAATGGCATTTTTGAACATTTCATTTTTGCATGGTTTGTTGCCTACTTGCTTACTACCGTCAAGAATTCGAGATAACCATGCAACTCTTATTTATAACATTTTCACATTGCAAAATTGCTTTGATATCCATTTTATTTTAAATGATACGTCTAATCATTGTGTTGTTGTTTTTGACTTCCCTGGATCAGGAATGGATCGTGGAAAGAGACCAAATAAAATTTATAAGAGGGTAATTAACCAGAAAAAATAGATGAGATGAAAATAAAAATAAGAGATCTAGACTGGAGTGATCTGTTAAATACTGAAGACCCAAATCAGTCAATTGCTTTATTTTATAGTAAGTTTAAACAAATATTTCTCTTAAGCCATGGGTTACTCAAAGCTTGTTAAATAGTATAAAAGAAAAAAATAGATTATATAAGGTAAGAATGCAGTATCCAAATGATATTAATATTGAAAACTTAAAAAAAAAATATAAAAATCAAATAACTTTTGTTCTTAGAGAGGCAGAAGCAAAATATTATCAAAAGAAATTTCGTGAATGCGATTCACCGCGGAAAACATGGAAAATAATAAATGAAAGAATAAATAATGTCAAAACAAGAAATATTCCATCCCATGTTACAACTAATGCAGGAGTTAAAATAAAGGATGAGAGAGTAATCGAAGAAGTATTTGCTAACCATTTTAGGAAAATTGGACCTGATCTGGTGGATCAAATTTCTGATGGGACACATAATCATAGAAATTATATTCCAAATAAATTAGATAAGACTATTTTTATGTACCCTATCCAGTTCTTGGGATTTCAAAAAGCTTTTACTAGTTTGAAAAATGGATTTTCGATAGGATGTGACGGTATGTAGACTTCTCTGTTTAAAGAATTAGCTGAAGTACTTAGTCAGCCGCTTTTATTTATTTTTAATTCTTGCATGAAAAAAGGTCTTTTTCCAGTTTGTCTTAAAGTAGCTAAGGTTTTACCTTTGTTTAAAAAAGGCGATAAAGATAATCTAAATAATTAAAGGCCTATTGCTATTTTATTACCTGTTTCTAAATTTTTTGAAAAAATAATAAATAGTAGATTTACTTCATTTCTGGTAAAGAATAATTTTTTCTTCTACAAATCAGTTTGGTTTCTTGCGTGGTAGGTCAACAGAGCAAGCAGAAGCTGCTTTACATAATTTCTTATCAGATGCTATGGATGATAGTTACTTGGCGGCAATTATATATTTAGACATTAAAAAAGCTTTTGATACAATAGAACATGCAATTCTTTTTGATAAATTGGAAAATGTAGGAATTCGTGGAATAGCTATATTTATATAAGTATGGCAATAGCGTGGAATAGCAATATACTTGAGTTATTGAGATCTTATATATTAGAAAGAAGTTTTACAGTCCAAGTTGGTGAGGAGTCATCTCATATTTTTCCTTTAGAAAATATAGGGGTTCCACAAGGGTCTGTATTGGGGCCGTTACTTTTTTTGGTATACATAAATGACCTTCCAAAATGAATGCCTTCAGACGATGAATCACCAATATTGTTTGCAGATGATACAGCAATTAATTTGAAGGCTGGTAACGAGGAAGACCTGTGAATGGCCTCGAAACTGTTGCTTTTAATGTAAAATCTTGGTTTCATGCTTATCGACTAATACCTAACCTAGATAAGTCGGAGTTTGTGGTTTTTGGGAGAAGTTTGAGAGCAGTGAAGTGTGTGTCATTTAAAACTATTAGTATTGAAATTTCCTCCATAAAAAGAGTGGATGTATTTAGATATTTAGGTATCTACATTGACTCAACTCTGTCTTTCAAGGCGCATATTAATAAACTTGAGGCAACAGTGTCCAGGAATCTCGGCTGTTTGTATAGAGTAAAATTCTTGTTTCCTTATCGAATAATGAGAAAATTATATTTTTCATTGATGGAATGCTATTTTCAATATTGCCCGACCGTTTGGATGCTCACATTCCATTCACATTTACGAAGACTCCAAATCGTCCAAAACAAGGCAATAAGAATCCTGGACCTTTTTTTAACACACCCTAGGAAGACAAACGAAGTATCTGAAACTAAAGCATCATTTTTATTTCTTAATATTCTTCATTTACAACAAATTTTTCACCTTAATATAGGCATATGGTTTTTAGAAATCCAACGCAGGGATAATATCTTCAATAAAATGAAACTCTTGGTTGGAAATAAACATAGCCATTTATCAAGAGCAAGGAATACTTTTCTTTTTCCTTTTATTAAAAATGAGAGATCAAGACTAAGTTTAAGATATCAACTTCCTGAGATTGCTAATAAACATAAACTACTTGATTTAAGAAATGAGTCACCATCTCTCTATACATACAAAGAGAAATTGAAAGAGATAGTTCTTTCTGCCTATAGTAGTGGGGACTGAATGTAAAGTGATTTATTTATAAATTAGTTTATTATAAGTCCCATCCGTGTCTACGAGTCGATTTTTTTTTCTCTCTCTCACACTCTTTCTCTCTTTTTTATGCATTCCATGTGAGATATTGAGGTGTAATTCCTTCTTCTTTTTTCTCTCTCTATTGTTAAAGGAGACAAAATGAGTTGCCTCCCTGTCTCCTTTGTATAAGATTTATGTATATCGTTTCTTGTTTAATAAAGTCAAGTCTAATCATCATGTTAATCGTTCAGAGACTTTTAATAATTTTAATATTTTAAGCAATAATTTCAAAATCTAGTCGGTGCCAAAAAACTTGAGGCGAGGGGACAATCTGCCCCCTCACCTGAAATACCACTACTGGGCCCCTTCCTCACAGATCAGACGGTCTCAGCATGTATATACAGTTCCTCCTGAAGCTCCCCCCTTTCCCCCTCCCCTCTGATCCTCCCTCTAACACTAAATCTACTCTTCCCAAAATATCCACCTCCAGCATTTCGACTACAACCCACGACGTCTAAAAGTAAAATATCTGCCCTTTCCCAGCACCTTACGAAACCCAACCCACAGCCCAGTCATTTTATCCCTCGTGCCTACCATGTCAAAGTGAATCAGGTCTGAGACTTTTTGCAGTTAATAATTGTCTTGTAATAAATCCTAATTGTTCTCCTCATGCTTCGTCCATATCCTTGCCCGTCCCCCCACCTCCAAATCCTCAAGGCAAATCCTTCTCTTACCCTTCTTCTCCAAAGCATAGTAAAATTTAATTAAAACCCTACCCAAAAAATTCTCAAACCCATCAAGTTTCCCTGTCGCGTTTCCCCAATCGGTTGTTATTCCTAATTTGTAGTTACTAATGCTGAAAGTCTTAATTTTGTAAAGCTTACTGAACTTGAGGTGCTTTAAGAATCAAATTTTATAAATATTATAGCTGCTACTGAAGTCTAATCCCATGAACCAGGGTCCCTACGCCTGACAAATTATTCAGAGTTTATTAAACTCCGTCCTTCAGATCACCCACTCGGGACAAAAAGGTGGCGGAATTTCGTTTTTTACTAATAGTCACCTTTATGCAAAGGTTACTCGAGTCCCTAGCTTATCCGAGTCCGATAAAATCCTTTGATTAAGTGTTAGACCAAAAGTACTCCCTCGTCCATTTAGTATTATTGCAATAGCTGCTTTCTATTACTCCCCAAATCAAAAATATTGAGTCAAAACGTAATTTTATCCAGAAATTACAAGCAAGTGCTGATTTTGTTATTTCTAAGTACCCCAAAGCTGGTCTTTTTTTAGTTGGCTATGCCAACGACCTTAAAATGAATTCTTTTTGTCCTTCACTTAAAGTAAAGCAAACTGTTACAACACCGACGACTCGGAGAAATACCTCCCTTGAGGTCATTTTAACTAATATGTACAATTTTACAGCCCTCCCTCAACTTTGCCCCCTTTAGGTCGGAGTTATCATCTTTCCATTCTTTTGTCCTCCTCCTCAAATTTTAAGCATTATTTCTCAATAGCTTATAGCACTTACCGCCCTCTTTAAAATCCTGGTCTTCTTTCTTTTGGTATGTGGCTGAATACAGAAAATTGATCTGACATTTATAATTTACAAAGCCTTGATGAGAAAACGGCCTTGTTTCATAAAAAGCTAATTGATAAACATCAAATTAAATTAAAATCAAAAAAATTAAAAAGGTGCTCAAGTGATAAACCCTTTATTAATCAAACAATAAAAACACTAATTAGAACCAAATTGAAGCTTTTTAAAAATGGTAAACTCGATGAGGCCAATATCCTACGAAAATCGATTAAAATAGAAATTCGTAAATTGGCACAATTGTACTACAAAAGTAAGATCGAAGAATTGTTCACTAATAAACCAAAAAAATTGGATTCAGAGGCTAAAAAGCTATGCACCAGGAGTCTTGACCCACTCAATTTTAACTTACCAGAGCCCCCTGACGTTACGACAAATAATCTAAATAAATTTCTCACTTTCGTTGTCCGGAGCCTTCCCGCATTGTCCATCCAATTATCAATAGGAGCCTCATCCCCTTCTTTTCCGATTGTTTCCCCATCTGAGATAGAAAGAAGAACTGACAAACTAAGGAAGACAATGTTTGTCCTTTGGATATCCCGTTTCCTCTTATTAGAGCCTTCGGCGACTTCCTTTCTAAGCCCTTGTCTTTCCTGTTTAACAAAATTGCGAAGTCTGGGCAATTTCCAAATATTTGGAAACAGGGTTTTATTACCCCTTTGAAAAAGAAAAAAAAGGAAAGCCTGGCTTTCAAGACGTTCGACCTATTACTCCTACTCCTATTTTTTCAAAATTGTATGAAGGATTCCTTGCAGATTTGCTAAAGGAAAAAATCCTACCTCTTACTGACCTGAAGCAATTCGGAAACCTAAAATCAACTTCTACTTCCCACTACCTCGTTTCTCTTACTGACCACATCGGGAAAATCCTCGAAAGGCCTAATTCCTGGCTAAACTTAATTTCTATTGACCTTCAGAAAGCGTTTGATCTTGTTAACCACATTTTTTTTTAATTGAGAAATTAGTTAGTAAGTTCAACATCCATCCCTTACTGGTAAAATTGATTGCCTCCTTTTTAACAAATAGATCACAGGTGGTTAAATACCAGAACCATTACTCAAACCCTCTCTCTGTCTACAATGGCATACCCCGGGGTACTCTCCTAGGCCCCTTCCTTTTTTCTGTCATGATCAACAGTTTTGCGAAGGAAATTGCTGACCGATGGAAATTTGTTGATGACCTAACGATTGTTGAAAGTTACTTCAGAAATTTAATAAGTGACCCTATGAGTATCCTCAATGAAATTAGAGGTGAGGCTTTGGACTTAGACATGACAGTAAACCCCTCTAAATCTATGATAATGCCAATTTATTTCCTCAAATCCTCGCCCTGTTTTCTTAATCCTATCCTTCCTGAAATTTATGTGTCCTCAAGTTACTTGGGGTCACAATTTCTTCAAATTTAAAGTGGGATATCCACGGTAAAGACATCAACCATTAAATTAATGTGTCTATCGCCCTCCTTAAGCTCCTAAATAAACATAGCGTCCCCCCTTCTCACTCCTTAAGGATGTACACGTCTTTTGTCCACCCGCATCTTGAATATGCTTGTCCTGTTTGGCACCCTGGCATCTCTCGTGAAGAATCAGACACAATTGAATCAACCCAAAAAAGAATCTTGTGAATAATTTTCAAAGAAAGCAAGGTACCTTACTCTCTGCTCCTAAGAAAACCTAGTTTGGAAACCCTTGAACGAAGGAGGGTGTCGTTTTGCCTCTGTTTAAAAAAATGCTGTAATGAACCCTCTGACGGCAAGTATTTTCCCCGAACATCACTCCCCATCCAGATTACGACTGCCTCGATCTGTTTCTGAGCCCATCCCAGTTTTGTCCCCCATTCGTTGCGTTACTTCCAGATATGAAAAAAACTTTTGTCCTATTCATCACAGAAAAAATAAATAAAATATCAAACTAGTTTCTCCTCCCATTTTTTATTGCAGTGTCTTTTCCTGACTAGTATTTTGTTCAGAGGCGCCATTTGGGCCAAATCTTGGGGTGGGCATGGACTCCATCTGGCCCCCCCCGATTCATTTTGTGTCGCGTAAGAAAAATCTGGGTTTTGGCAGCACATTGATCGAATATTCTAAGTAAAAATGCATTTTCAGCACCCGTGTGTTACTTGGAAATGTACTGTAACCAAATGTGGAACTCAGCCACTCTGACCTCTAAGATTAATCATAACAACGAAGAATACAATCAACGAGGATAAGTGATTAAGGCCGTGATTAAGCGAACTTGAAAACATCGAGCTTCAAAATTGAAGCTAGGTTAGCCTTCTGTCTTTTAATTCTCTAGAGACCGTCGATTGTCATAACTTCAAATAGCACCAATTATCAAGTTTTGTGAAACTTTTTGATAGACAGCTTCCTTTGGCGAGATGCTTCAGCCGAGAAATAGTAACATATTTGGCTGCGTCTTGCAAAGCCTGATTACCGACCAAGGGAGATTAGAAAATGAGCAAAAGAGCACAATCATTTTCAAGTACAAATGCCCATGTATATGAAACTGTGACGGCATGCATAGAGTGCATTTTTAAATTTATTGTTTTTTCCACTTTTTTCCCTAGGGATAGACTATTTAAAATACCTCAGTTGATTAATTCGAAACTAAATACCAAACTTACTTGAAAGCTTTCTTCGAGGATTCTTAGAAAACCAAAGTTTTCTTATGAATTAAATTGAAAAAAAATAACTGAAAGTAAGGAGTGACATTAAAACTTAAAACGAACAGAAATTACTTCGTATATGAAAGGGACTGCTTCCTCGTTAACGCCCCGCTCTTTACGCTGAAGTTTTTTTACTGAGAAAGAGCCGGACTTTAGCGTGAAGAGCGGGGCGTTGATGAGGAAGCAGCCATTTCATAGACGAAATAATTTCTGTTTGTTTGTCACTTCTTACTTTAAGTTAAAAAACACTTTTTTTATTTAATTTAATATCTAAATGTTTTTGAATCAATGCATGTTTGATTTATGCTCTCCGCAGATGAATAATTAAAACAAAATTTGCTTATTTATTTTTTTTTTCATATTTTTTTTTTATTTTGGCTTTCTCATAGTTTTGATTGAATGATTTCGAGAAAAAAGGAGCGGGGATGGAGGTCTAGTTGCCCTCCAAATTTTTGGTTACTTAAAAAGGCAACTAGAACATTTAATTTTTTATGAATGTTTTTATTAGTAAAAATAAATTTTATTAGTTAAAGATATAAGTAACTTACAAATTAGCTTACGTAACGACCTTCTGTATTCTAATATTTTTATTACATATATGAGGGGGTTCACCCCCTCGTCAGTACCTCGCTTTTCACGCTAAAGCTTAAATTTTGTCCCAATTTCTTAAGAATGACCCCTGAATCACGAAAGCCGTAGAATAAATAGTTGAAATTTCTAAAAATACTTTAGCGTAAAAAGTGAGGTATTAGTAGGAGGTGAGCCCCTCATATGCGTAATAATTTCTGTTCCTTTTAACAGAAATTATTACAGAATATTTACAGGAACTAATATTTAACAGTTCGTGGTAACGAACTGTAGTAAGGAGCGACCAGGCTCAATAGTAACCGAAACTGTAAAAAATGGAATTTTGATACCAATAGTTACATCAAAAGAATGACATTTTAATGCTGATTTTAAATAGATAAGTTTCATCAAGATTAGTCTTACCCATCAAAAGTTACGAGCCTGAAAAAATTTGCCTCATTTTAGAAAATAGGGGAAAACAACCCCTAAAGTCATACAATCTTAGCGAATATCACACAATCAGATTCAGCGTATCAGAGAACCGTTTAGTAGAAGTTTCAAGCCCCAATCTATAAAAATGTGGAATTTCGCATTTTTTGCCAGAAGACACATCACGGATGCGTGTTTATTTTTTTTTTTTCCCAGGGGTGATCGTATCGACTCAGTGGTCCTATAATGTCACGAAAGGGCTCATTCTAATAGAAATTAAAAGTTCTAGTGCCCTTTTTAAGTGACCAAAAAATTGGAGGGTACCTAGGCCCCCTCCCACGCTCATTTTTCCCCAAAGTCAGCGGATCAAAATTCTGAGATAGCTATTTTATTCAACATGGTCGAAAAACCTAATAACTATGTCTTTGGGGAGGACTTACACCCCTGCAGTCACCGTAGGAGGGGCTGCAAGTTACAAACTTTGACCTGTCTTTACATATAGTAATGGTTACTGGGAAGTGTACAGACGTTTTCAGGGGGATTTTTTTGGTTTTGGGGGATATTTGAGGGGGAGGGTTACCGGGGAGGATCTTTCCATGGAGGAACTTCTCATGGGGGAAGAAACTTTCGATGGAGGGGACGCAGCATTTTCTAGCATTTAAAAAAAAAACAATGAAAAAATAAATATGAAAAGTTTTTCCCTACTGAAAGTTAGAAGCAGCATTAAAACTTAAAACGAACAGAAATTGTTACGCATATGAGGGGTTTACCTCCTCGTAATATCTCGCTCTTTACGCTAAAGTATTTTTAGAAATTTCAACTATTTATTCTACGACCTTTGTGATTCAGGGGTCATTCTTAAGGAATTGGGACAAAATTTAAGCTTTAATGTAAAGAGCGAGGTATCGACGAGGGGTGAGCCCCCTCATATACGCAATAAAAACATGCAAATATTGATGTTCGCTAGGTAATTTAATTCGTAAGTTACGTATAATTTTTACTTACGAAAACGTTCGTAAAAATTATAAGTTATAGTTGTCTTTTTAAGTAATCAAAAAATTGGAGGGCAACTAGGCCTCCTCCCTCACTCCTTTTTTTCTCAAAATCTTACGAATAAAACTATGAAAAAGCCATTTAGCCCCCAAATAATTAATATGCAAATTTCGTTTTAATTATTTATATGCGGAGAGCCAAAATCAAACCATGCATTAATTGAAAAACGTCCAGAAATTAAAAAAAAAGTTTTATTTTAAATGAAAGTAAGGAGCGATATTGAAACTTAAAACGAACAGAAATTACTCCGTATATGAAAAGGACTTTTCCTCCTCAACACCCCGCTCTTTACGCTAACGTTTGACTCTTTCTCTTAACACTACATTTTAAAACAGTAAAGAACTTTATAGTAAAGAGTGGGGCGTTGAGGAGGAAAAGTCCCTTTCATATACGGAGTAATTTCTGATCGTTTTAAGTTTTAATGTCGCTCCTTACTTTCACTTAAAAAAAACTTGTTTTTTGTTGTTTAATTGTAGATAGGAGCTTGAAACTTCTACAGTAGGATTCTTTGATACGCTGAATCTGATGGTGTATATTTCGTTAAGGTTCTATGACTTTTAGGGGTTGTTTCCCCCTCATCTCTGCTTCCAAGCTTTCGTCTCTAGATCGCGCATGAAAAATGCAGGATCGAAAATCCGTCGACAATCCTTCAATTCGTCGCAATCCAAGTTTCTACCACCAGTCACGATCCGGTCGGACAACGGGGAAGAAGCTACAGGTTCTGCTCCGCCTCAAGGTATGTCGCATGACTGAAATCTCTTGACTTGTCTAATTCTTCGGCCTACCGCATTATTAGGTATTTTGGATATTTGCATCTACCAAGCTCCAAAAACTTTTTACAAAGGTACTGTCTATGTGTGGTAACACTTTTAAGATGTATACCTTGCTTTGATTTAACTTCCCCCATGATTTCGGCTTTGTGTGCACAACTTTACTGAAGGCTCCTGACTATTTTTCATTTCTAGGTTTCTTCATTGCATTGAAATAATTTATGAAAATTTCACAATCTATTAACAAGCAGCTGATTATACCAGCTTGTCAGCTGATTATACCAGCTTGTCATTTTGGTCTCTAGGGGGTATTATCGGCGATCTGAAACGATTCTTTATGGCAACCGACTTGTAAAAATTTCAGGTAGCTGAAAATATTCTAGGGGACTGTTAGAAAACAAGAAAATACATCGAAAAATGGTTCCAATCTTCTTACAGGTTATTGGCTTCTGCTCATGATAGTACCGATTTTGTTCCAAGAGCAATATCTTTCATAGTGTACACTTGTGAAAAAGACCTAGACATTTTCTAAGATTTCTAAGCAATTAGAAGAAATAGAGCAAAATCCTTTCAAACATTTTGTAGCATCTTCAAGAAGCTATGGCCTGATATTAAAAGCGGCATCATCCGCCAATGAATACTTGAGTACTTTTTAAGTATAAATTTTTTATTTAACATGGGATTTTCAAGTTCCACCAGTTCACTTAATCACGGCCTTAAACTGAAAGTGGAAAATTCAACCAGACTACAGACTGGCATTCCTCAGCGAGAGACTTTCTTATTTAAGTAAACAATACGTCGGTGAAAGTAACCTTCATTGTTATGCTGAGGATTGTAACCAAAATCTAAGTGTCCGTTCAGCAGAAATCTTCCAGATCAAATATATTTACAAAAAGGAAAAACATAACAAGAAAAAAAATATAACAACATTCAAGGTAACAAGGGGAACCGCCGACTTTTCATCTTTGCAAAATCGTCAACAAGCTGGTTGTAGTCCAAACTTTTTATTAAATCCTTCTCTGCAAATATCAAAAGGAGGTGACTGAGACGATCATCTCCTGATGTAGACCGCACGTAGTTTTTCACTATTTCTAGGCTAGAAAACAAACGCTCATTGCTCGCTGTTGTCTCAGGAAGTGTGCCAGCAATACGAAGTACTTTAATTACTTCTGAGTAAGCCACTGGTGATGCCTGAAGATGGTCGACAATGTCTAGGAAGTTTTCCGGCTTTTTCTTCCCATTGAGCAAGAAACGCGTGGCAATACCAGCTTGAGATCCGAGAAGAATGCTGTCGATATCCAGCTCGCCCTAAAGAGAAGAGAAAAGCTTGAGCAGCTCTGTGTCCATAAACTTGGTTGAGCTTGGATCCAAGGCTTCGAGCGTACTCAGCACTGGCAAGTTATCCGTGAACCTTCTGTCAAATTCGGCTAGTAGACGGTCAAAAGTTTTGAAGTATTCTTGCTTCATTACACCCACCAAAGTAGCAGTACAATTTCCAGATTCGATGAAATTCTTTCCTAGCGTCAAAGTTGTCACAAATTGTTTCCGATGCCTGGTGATCTTTTGAATTCTTCAAGGTCGTCCTTTCTGACCAACAGAGGAGGGTCTAGTCGCGGGTCCATTCACAGCAGGCACTTCAATTTCGATTTCTGGTGTAAACTCTTTAGCCTTCTTGAAAAGCGATACAAATGAAGCATCTGAACGCAGGTTGGTGAGTTTGCTTCTTGTGGCCTGAATCAGGGTGCGTGACCGAGAAATAACCAAGTCGACGGCGACGGCATGGAGTTGCTGAGACAGCGATTTCGTTGCTCGCGTAATTGCTTCGATGTAGTGCAATCGGAAGATAACAAGGAACGATTCCATCAAGAAATGATAGGCTAAGAACTGACCTATTTTAGTCTATCAGCTCTGAGGAATTACTGCAAATATTCAGAATTTGTAATATTAATATAATCATCTAGGAAACGGGCATTTGACAGAGCTTGAGAATTAGATTATGTATCTAACGTGCTTTCAAATTTTAAAATGGTTAATAGCAAATAGTGTTATTATTATGGCCAGCAAAGGACCCTTTTTTGTGGAAGCTTGGGCCCCCTGGAAAATCTGGGGTGGGCATTCGCCCCCCCCCCCAAATGGCGCCTCTGATTTTGTTCAAGTTTATTCTGACCGGTTTTTGTCTTTTTAGCTTTTTAATTAGCTTATTGCAGTTTATTTATTGACTCAAAATTGATTGTTCATTATGATTTTGTTTTTCGTTGTTGTTTTTTTTGAATTGTTAGTGCAACCATGTATTTTGTCGACTGCGAAGTCTGAATTCGGCCCTTTGAGGCTTGTGATAGAGATCTTTTTCTTATCTTGTCATAATCTATCTTGGGCTGTGCTTCTGTTACGAACTGTCCAAGATATCCACATCATCGGCGGAATCAAAGTCTATTATTGATAGTGTTTGACAACCCTGTTGCACTCCTTCGTCAATTGGTACTTCTTTAGAGATTTCTCCGTCTGCTCTTACAAATGCCCTCGTTCCAACGTAACAAGCCTTAACTAGAGACAATTTTTTACGGCACTCCATCATCCCTCATGGTATCCCAGATAGTGTTTCTCTTCACCAAGTCAAATGCCGTTACAAAGTCGATAAAGACTTGTATTGTTTCCTGCTGGTGTATAAGGTGGTGTTCCAGGATCTGTCTCAGGATAAAAATGTGATCGCAGCATCCCATACCAGGTCTGAATCCTGCTTGATTTGGTTTCCTCCGATCATTTCTAATATTTCTGAGCCTATCTAACACTATTATTTTAAAAACTTTTTGCAGAAATCTGTCTAAGAGAAATTCCCTTATAATTTGTACAATGGGCTTGATCCCCTTTCATAAATACAGGAATTATTACAGAGGTCCTCCACTCTTCAGGAATGTATTCATTGACCCAGACATTCGTGAGTAAGTTGTGGAGCTCTGCGATAGCTACTGCGATAGTTTTATGGCATGGATAGTTTCTTCTCTGCTTGGAGGGGTGATATTGCTATCTTCATACCCGGATGATGACTGTTGTCCCATACCTGGGCTGTTGTGGGATGGAATGGATTGCTGTGGTCATTTTCTTGTGGGTGAAGGAGCTATTGGAAGTGAGTACGCCATCGTTCGATACGATCTTATTTGCCTGTGAGGAGCTTATTGTCCTTACTAAGTAGCGTGGGGGTAGATCTTTGCTTCTTTTTTCCGGTTGATTCACCTAGGAGCTGGTAGAGTTTCTGTGATTCATTGATTACAGTAGCTTTTCCCATTTCACAGGCTACATTAGACCAAAATGCTTGTTTATCTGCCTTAGCAGATTTGTAACAATCTTTGCGGAGTGCTTCAAAAGAAGCAGAACGTCTATCAGTCAATTATTTCTTCTTTAAAGAGAGTTCTATTGTCTTCTGTGAAATCAGTCTTTCGGGTTTTTTGACCTTTACTCCGAGAATTTCTGTAGCTGCCTCTTTCACTTGATTTCAGAACTTGCTCTGTCGCTTTCCTATCTTTAGCGATGGTTTAAAGTTTTCCTGCTTGTTCACGACTCTTGTCTCGGTCTCAGAAATTGCTTGATTGGTCTTCAATTCTCGGTCATTATCTTGCAACACCGTAAAACAGTTTGCAAGCTTAAGCTTATAGATTTATTTAATTTCAAGGAGTTTAAGTTTCTCTGGGTCTAAAATGCATCTAGTTGCAGATATTTTTTTGGAGCTGAGTCTGAATCTAACTTTCTACTTCAGCAAAAAAAATGGTTCGATCCACTTTTTGATCCTGTGTCTGTCCCTCTGTATACTCTCGAGTCTTCAATATTGACATCCAGCGACGATAAACGAGTACATAGTCAATTTGAAAACGGGTTCGACCATCTCGTGATCTTGAAGTTTAAGTGTGGCACGGTTTGTGTTTAAACCATGTATTAGTCAAACTGAGACTATTCAGCATAGCAAACACGAGAAGTCTAACTCTATTAATATAACAGTCAGCCTAACCATGGTTGCCAACGGCCCATTTTAGAAATGTTTAACCGTGCCAATCCTGGAATTAAAGTCACCAACGATTACGAGGATGTCCTTGCGAGGAACTTTGTTCAGAGTCAGTTGGAGGTTGGCATAACAATTGTCTTTCAATTGGTCAGGGGCGTCACGAACAGAGACATTCGCACATAGCATTGTCAGGGTATTACTCTGACCTTTTAAAAATACCATCACAATTTTGTCAGACACTGCTTCATAGTCCATGAGTCCCGATGCGATCTTGGGTGTCATGATTATTCCCACTCTTGCGAGGCCAGAACCATCCATTAGGCCAGAATTAAACAGAATGTCCCTTTTACCCGAAGGGACTACTAGGTCAATTGTTTCTCGTCCATTCAATCTTGTCTCTGTAACACAAAGCATGTCTAAGGTATATAGACAAAATTATTCAGCTACGAAGGCTTGCGTTTGTGAACATTTCATAGAACAGAGGTTCCAGCAGCCGATATTCAGGCCTTGTCTCCTTATTAAGATGGTGGCTAGCTCACCTTTCGACGAGGTCGCCAGCCTCGACGCATCGCTTAAAGCTGGGAATGCCGTAGCCAAATTCGCTCTCATATTAGGATAATTCTGGATATTTCCTGGGTATGATTAACTGCAGGGGCCCTAGACCAACAGGTCGCCCGGAGCACGTTGGCCGTCACTTCGCTTGGCGTGAAGCTAGGTGATGTTTACACCCTCTCACCCCTTTGAGATGTGCTGGCGGGCTCCCTCTACTGTCTAGGGACGGAATGTGGAGCATCCTTTCTTGTAATGGCACCTCCACTGGGGCGGTGCCAAGATTATGGAAGATGCAGCTAGACGGCATAATAGTAAAGTACTGCACTGACTTGTTAATAAATTGAGAGGAAGTAGTCAATCTAGACTTGTGCTGGTTAGAGATAGGAACAGGGCTGCAATTAGTGACAAGGAAACAGTTAAAGAGAGATGGGAAGAACCTTTTGAGAATGTGTTATACCAAGACTTGCCGAAAAAGATATAGAGGAAAGTGAAAAAGTTTGTTATACCTTGGATGTGAAGGAAGATTTGTTGTGTGAGAAGGTGCCGATACTGTGATAAATGGGTTCCTTAAATATGGTGGCTTGTAGGTTAGAAATAAGTTACTGATTATTATGAACATGAATTTTGGAAAAGGGGAAGTACCCAGCGATTTTAGGAAAGCCCTAATTAAACCACTGTATAAGAAAAGTGATAAGAGTGAGTATTGTATTTATTGAGGCAATAGCCTGGTCTCTGTAGGCAGTAATTTACTTAGTAATATGACAATTTTTAGACTGAGAGATGCTGTTGACAAAGTTATTAGAGAAGAAGAGTGCGGTTCTAGAAACGGTAGAGTATGTGTCGACCAAATTTTTATTCTTAGGTTAATAATTGATAAGTGCCTGAATCCTCAAACATCATTGGTCCCCAATTTTATAGATTATGAGCAAGTGTCCGATTCTTTTGATATAAGAGCCTTAGTGAAGGTCTTATCCTTCTATGGTCCCTATGTCGCTAATGTAAATTTGATCAATCGGAAAATACTAACCCTGAAATGACTGGAACAAACCCTAGGCGTAATTTAAATTTATTTTTAATAGACTGATGTCGATGTGGTTTTAAGGTGTTTTGGGAGAACGAATCTGGTCAATGCTTCTATTGTTGAAATAATAAGAGAGTCTGGTTCTTACGACCTGGGTATGAAGATACTAGCTATCTATATATATAAAAATAAGTTGTCTGTCTGTGGATGTGTGGATGGATGTGTGGATGGATGTGTCAGGTGACGTCACCTGAAAAAACTGGATTAGGTGACGTCAAAACTGAAAAAACTAAAAAAAGGCAAAAACTACAAAAAAAAACTAAAAACTAATAAAAAAAATAAAAAAGCTAAAAAACTAAAAAAACTATAAAGGTAAAAACCAATAAAAAACTAAAAAAAAACTGAAAAAACTAAAAAAAGGCAAAAACTACAAAAAAAAACTAAAAACTAATAAAAAAAGTAAAAAAGCTAAAAAACTAAAAAAACTAAAAAAACTAAAAAAAGGTAAAAAAATAAAAAAAATAAAAAATAAAAAAAAAACTAAAAAAAAGGAAAAAACTGAAAAATAAGCTAAAATAAAGGTAAAAACCAATAAAAAACTAAAAAAAAAAGGAAAAAACTAATAAATGACGACACTCAAAGAGAAAGCGACCAGGACAAAAGGAATGTTCGATTAGCAATCAACAAAGCACCGGGACACAGGGAGTATAAATGACGACCAGGACATAAGTAAAAAAAAAAAAACTATCTATATATATAAAAATAAGTTGTCTGTGGATCTGTGGATCGTGGATCAGGTGACGTCACCTGAAAAAACTGGATCAGGTGACGTCAAAACTGAAAAAACTAAAAAAAGGCAAAAACTACAAAAAAAACTAAAAACTAATAAAAAAAATAAAAAAGCTAAAAAACTAAAAAAACTAAAAAAAGGCAAAAACTACAAAAAAAACTAAAAACTAATAAAAAAGCTAAAAAACTAAAAAAACTAAAAAAAAGGCAAAAACTACAAAAAAACTAAAAACTAATAAAAAAAATAAAAAAGCTAAAAAACTAAAAAAACTAAAAAAAGGTAAAAAACTAAAAAATAAATAACGACCGGGACACAGGGACACAACTACAACGGGGACACCGGGGGAAACAGGGGGATATAAATGACGACCGGGACAAAAAAACTAAAAAGAAATAAAAACTAAAAACTAATAAAAAAAACTAAAAAATCTAAAAATCTAAATAAGCTAAAAAAGAAAAAAAAGGAAAAAAATAAAGGAGAAAAACAAAACTAAAAAACGAATGTATATACAGACCGGGACACCGGGATACAAATGATGACCGGGACCCGGGACACAGGGAATATAAATGACGACCGGGACACAGGGACACAACTACAACGGGGACACCGGGGGAAACAGGGGGATAACCTGACAATCTATTTATATGCAAAGACAATGGGACAGCAAAGAATGTTGTATATTCGCAAGTTTATATAACATAGGGACACAACTACAATGGCGCGTAACTATTATGGCGCGTAACGACTTACGCGCGCGGGGGGGCTTGGGGGGGGCGCGAAGCGCCCCCACCAACTAGGTGTTGGGGTGGCGCGAAGCGCCACCCCAACAGCTAGTTATGAATATAAACCTACTTACCTTTGTTTGGCTGTTACGGAATGTTATTCCTTTTACGAGAATATTGTGTGTGACATTGCTTCAAATAAGTAAATTGAAACACGTGAATTTTATAATGTGAATAAGAATAGTATTATTGACTTTATAAAGAAATATAACATAAATGAAATTACATTTTATTCTAGAAAATGTGACCCTGACTTTGCATACTAAGATGAGTACAAGTAGCAGCGTTGTAAGTGCGAAAAGGTATGGAAGTTCTAGAATAGTTTAGCTGAACTTTAAAACTAAAGAAGAGTTGATATCGCAATCAAGTTTGGCATCATTGAATGTTGCCTTTTCCAAGTGACTCTGGTAATCGAAAAGCCAAAACAGTGCCTAAATTACTAAGGATTTGGGCATTTTGTAAGGGAACGTAAGAACCCTCTTGAATGTAATAAATGTGGAGGGTATCACACTAACAAGAACCAAAAATGTTCTTCTCAGATTTTTAATTGTACTGATTGTGGAGGAAATCATCGTAGCAATAGCTTGCTGTGTCCAGAGCTAAAGAAGTACCTCCATGTCCAAAGGGTCTCGGGAAGATTGGTGATGGTGCTCGTGACAAGCTTCTAACTCTCGAAAGACTAATTAGTAGTTATGAATTTGGGTGTATCATTGAACACCTTGTATGTGCTTATAATGTCTCACAGCTAGAACTCTCGTGTGACCACAAGTTTATTCTTCGGCCCGCTAAACTGACGTCTGGCCTTCCTTCCGGTGGCCTAGCAATTCCAGTGAGTAAGAAGTTTTCTTGACTCTCTCTGAATCTTCCGATGTATATATTTCAGTCGATTTTTCTTCTTTTATTTTAATGTGTGTGTATGTTCCAACGAACTACCGAAGTGAGTCCTCTTCGTACATTTGCCACAGCTTGTGCTCCCCTTTTAGAATCCATTCATAGGGTCTGGTCAGCAAATAAGTTAATATTTATTTGCGGTGATTTTAACACGGATCTGAAAAATGAGAATGCGCCGCTGACTCAACTATTACTTTCTACTCCGCTACCTGCTACCTCGTGTTTTCTGCTACCAAAATCAAAGCTTTTTTCTTATGTGCATAACTCGGGGTTCACTTCCGGTTTGGATTTCTTTGTAACAAACACCCAACAGATGAAGGGTACCATGGTTGGTTGACGTTTCAAGCGACATCCTAACAAGCGATCACTCGAGTTTGCAGTGGCGACTTACCTATTCTCTGCCTCTTCATGTGCAAAAGCCTAAGTGATTTTTTAAACCTTGCTGGAATCGTCTTGATCTCTCTCTATGTCAGAGAACATTAGATTCTATGTTGTCGAAAATCCGGATTTCATTTCAACTTTTATGTACCTCCATAAATGGGAACACTCGTGATTTGGATTTTTACTTGGCAGCATTAGTTCATTCGATGAAGGTTGCTGCTTCAGTCTTTCTTCCTTTTGCCAAAGTTCGGATTCGGACAAGTAAAAAAGGTTAGAGTGAAGATGGTAAACTTCAGAGTGCTAAACATCGACATAATTTCTGGTTTTGTACTTTGGCCAACTGCGGTTATCCAAGGTCAGGTCGTTCATTTCATCAAATACACGAAGCGTGTATATAGAAATGCTGTACGGCAATGGAAACGGCGTCAAATCTGCAATCTTTGCCGGGATATCAAAAATAAGCCCAGCTATTGTGGCGTTACGTGTCTAAATTTACCTCGACTTGTTCACCTGAGGACAATCCGATTGACTTAGGCTCTTGGGGAAGTCATTTTTCTGTATTATTTTCTGAAGATCCACCTCCTCTTGTCGCAACAATTAGATTTATGCTTTTGGGTCATTTTGCAAAGCTAGACCATGCTAAAAACTATATCATTATCACGCCAGCTTCTATTCAGGCACATATCTACCGTCTTGAACCAGGTAAAGCATCGGGTTCAGACGGCATGCAGCTCAAATATCTGATGTACGGGAAAGTAAAATGGTTTGAACATCTTGCTAGTTTGTTTTAGGCTTGTATTGCCCAGCAGTATGTTCCTGATGCGCTATGCGAAGATCTATTAACGTGTACTTTTAAGAAAAATAAAGACCCGAAATCCTGTGACGCATATAGACCAATTACTGTATGTTCGACGATTGGGAAGCTTCTTGAGAAGCTTATCTATAATGAAATTAGCAGAAAAATTGATCATGGCGACAACAAATTTGGTTTTCGGGAAGGTCTTCGCGTGTAGTACGCCCATGCAACTTTTCTAGCGATTCTTGAAAGGTATAAAAAGGCAAAAAGTAACCTCTGCGTTTGTGCCATTGATATTTCAAAGGCTTTTGACTCCATTCTTCACTCCCAAGCAAATCTGTCTCCTTAGAAGTGAAGATACTCCATTTGTTTACATCTGCCTGTGGCAGTGGTATCAGAACTCCTCAGTCCAGATTCGTTTGTAGCCACCTGATAAGAAAAATGGCTAGTTCTATCTCCACCATTGTTCATTGGCATTGGGCCAAAAGACCAAGCTCAGACTTATTAGATAAATTTGTTAAGACTATTTGTTTGTTTCATTTCCAATAATTTTTTTTCTCATATCCTGTATAATTTATTTTAGAGTTATCATACTTGTATTTTATGTGTCTATATTTTTAAATCTGGATTTAGGTGACAGGTTATTAGTTAGTATTGTATTACTTATTATAACTGTGTTGCATGTAGATTATAATTGCTGTTTGACATTGCAGATTGTATTATTTGATTAATCTTTTTAAGACAAGGGCAATTGGCGCAGGTGAATAAATGAGTGATACGGACGCACATGTCCTTTTGGGCGAATATATCAAACCCCAAAGAGCAACAGCAACCTATTCAATGCTCATTGGGGTTATTATGACCCTTCTTTGTTTAGAAGATAGCTACAGGGGCGGATAAAGAGCAAAATCTTGGGACAGGCCCAATGTGACAAAAGTACCAATAATTGACCAAATTGACAAATTTATTCTAAAAAACAGTGAAAAAAGAAAAACAGGGAAAGAGGGCACCAGAAAAAATCTTAGGGGCGGAGTCTCCCCGGTCCTCCTGGATCCGCCAGCGGATAGCTAGATAAGTAAAGAAGACACTAGTAAGTTTTTCGAGGACAAATGTAATTTGTAAATCCCCCCGAAGTGTGCCTGTGGCCACGAGACGATTTTAAATGTAAATTCGTTGAAGTGAGTTTGTTCCAAACGTGAGTGCTATAAATATAAACCAATTCGTATTGACACATATTTAGCCCGTTCAAAATTCCCGTTTCGTGAAATTTTGCCTTTCATTTACTGTTGGGGGGGGGGGGGACAACAACAGAGTTTTTCTATCAAGAATAAGAAACTGGATCTTTAGCCGCGGTATACGTAT